>NC_085008.1:6242098-6279598 GCF_963854185.1 Sardina pilchardus
AGAATGTCTGTTAAAAGTAAATGTCCTTCTTGCAGCCGTAGACTCTTGTTGTAATAATAATACAGCATTGTCATGCCCCTGTTCACCTGTCTCAGAGGGGGTCTGCGTGGTGTGGATGTTCTTGTCAAAGGTGACGGCGGCCCTCCGTTGCCGGTGGCTGCTCTGGTTGGGGTGCTGCAGACCAGACTGGACGATGTTGCCCCGCGAGGCCACCTCATAGTGCAACGTGAAATTACACCCGCACGTCGACTTCAGCTGCACTTTGGCCTCCTGTCCGATCTGAGAACACACACACACACACACGTACACACACACACACACACAAATATAAGCATTACATGAGGAAAGAGAGTGCAGTAATTTACACATACAGAAGATCAAGGGCATACAACAACAACACACAAACACATACTTCCAAAAAACACACAGAATCCAGGCAACACACAGCAGCCATGGACACACACGCCATACTAGTTATGGTCAGCTATAACTCCTTGTTCCTGTGTGTTTAGCCTACTTCCTGTGAAAGCATCTGATAGGACCACTGGGGTTCACCTGCAGGGGCTGGCCGGGACTCTGCAGCTGGATGTGGCACTTGCTGGGGGAGTACCAGCTGCTGATGGACAGGTAGCTGGGCAGGTACTGGTCCCCAGCAGCTCGGCCATCGATGGACATGACCTTAGTCTGGGAGAGGGAGACACATGAAGTACACTCACATGTACACACTACAGGCCATGAGGACAGATGCTTACTTCACAATGCACAAACACAGCAGTAAATGTGAGGTCTTTCCACTAAACACTCATGTAGAATGTGCCAGTGATACATTAAATCTGCTGATAATACACCACAAATACACTTGACTATTGACTACTGACACTACTGACGAAAGCCTATACAATTTCACACCGTATAACACTGAGTCAATTAGGTCAAGATCTATTTGAAAAAGGATCGAATATCAACACTGCATGCTGAATGAACTCTCTATTCCATGTTTCTCTGTCTTGTATCTGCTCTGTAAATCCCACCCTCTGTGTCCTGTGTCTCCTCCACTCTACTCCACTCCTTCACACTCTCTTTCTTTCACACTCTTTCTTCCAACACTACTTCAACTCCACTCTTTCACACTCTTTCTTCCAACACTACTTCCACTCTACTCATTCACACTCTTTCTTCCAACACTACTTCAACTCAACTCATTCACACTCTTTCTTCCAACACTACTTAAACTCTACTTCTTCACACTCTTTCTTCCAACACTCCTTCCACTCTCTGTAAATCCTCCAGCCCATTCTGTTTCTCTCTCTCTCAGGTCAGTGTGTGTTGGTCGCCCCCTCTCTCTGTGTCTCTCTGTGTCTCTCTGTCTGTCTGTCTGCTACCTGCCACTGACCTCCAGCCAGACGTACTGTGCTGCCGTGGGGATGGACGGGATCTCGAAGGTGGCCTGGCCGTTCTGGGAGATCAGCTCGCTGGTGAACACGTTGTCCTTGGGCGTCAGCTCCGCCTTCACGCGCACACGCACGCCATCCGCAGGGCTGCCGTCGGGGTATGTTACTTCGATCTATACACACACACACACACACACACACACACACACACACACACAGATATGAACATATTCATAAATACAATTCAGATGAACCAGATCAAAAGCATATCATACATCCACTAATGAAGAATATGAGTCCTAAAAGTATTGACACAGCGTGGTTTTATCTCAGTGTCTAAAGTGTGTAATTCGCCAGGCTTTGGCTGAAGGCTGTGCTATATAACAGGTTGATTGAGCTCTTCACAGCCCAGCTTCAACTGCAGTTGGACTTGTTTGCTTATGACAGACCCAGGAGTAATGGATACCTCAACGTAGACTTCTGACAGTTATCTACTTTCAGTCGTACTTTCCATCAGTTATAAAACATTTGTTTTCAAAACGAAGTGCTAAACTTTGAACTTTTAATTTTTTTCTCTGGTGGTACAGAACGAGGTGAGGTAACCAACAAGCAGTGCCAGCTGACAAATCCATCTCCTCCAATTCCCACTCCGCTTTATAAGGAAACCAGTACTAATAGTATTAAGGCTCTCTCACCTTGCCCTTGTATGGCAGGCCAGGCTTGAACTGCTTGCGCGTGTCCTTCGAGTACTTGACGTCGATGAGCTGTTTGTGGACGGGCGTGGAGTCGTCCAGCATGGTCTGCCGACTGCCGTCCACACTGCTGACCGAAACCCACATGCTGACCGTGCCCCGGAAGTGATCCGCCACATCCAGGGGCATCATCTCCTTCACACACAGGGGAAAGGTGGCTGTGCCTCGGATCTGGAGGCAACAGAGAGGACAGGACCATTTTTAAACAGGATTGACAGACAGCGGAAGAATTTAAGATGCTGACAGTTTAGTTGTTTTGATCTCATTAGTGGAGTCTATATATTGCATTGTATTGCTGTTTTGATCTTATTAGTGGGGTCTATAGCACTGTACTGTTGTTTTGATCTTATTCGTGGGGTCTATAGCACTGTACTGTTGTTTTGATCTTATTAGTGGGGTCTACAGCATATATTGCATTGTACTGCAATACCTCCATAGCCTGGTTTGACATATTCACAGTTCAAATAGTATGGTTTCTAAAAAGTAACTTTTTGGATGTCTAGCCATTCTTCTTTCTCAGTTGGGTATTTTCTAAAAGCATACAGGAGCCCACCCAACTAGACCCACCTCCATGGTCTTGACCACTGGGTGGCCCACATCATGGCGATAGTAACCCACTCCATTCACCGTCATGTTGACTATCATCTTCCCAGTCACCGGCTTCCCAAACGTGTACCTGTTGTGGTGGGAACAGAGATGAAGATTCAGCATTGATGCTCATAATAACATGGCTGCTGCACGAGCAGATCTCTGGATCTGTGTTTATACCTCAGGGAGGCATCTCACATCAAGATTATGTTTACCAATAACATACAGTGCGATTCTTGGGTAAAAGTCCACAATCATTCATTGTTGTTTATATCTGTGTATTACATTCACAGTTCAGAGGGCAACTTGAGAGGTTCACGCTAACTGCAGGTTGCAATGGGGCCATGACTGGAAGTGTTGGCGACATGTTAAGAGTAGCTGCACTGTTACGGTAGTAGTGTGTTTGGGCTCACCTGGCCCTGACCGTCACCTGCTCACAGACGTTGAGGTCACGGATGTAACGTGGCGGCTCCAGCACCAACTCGAACTTGGGGGTGACTGTGGAGAGAGGGAGAGGGAGAGGGAGAGAGGGAGAGAGAGAGAGAGAGAGAGAGAGAGAGAGAGACAGGGAGAGAGGGAGAGAGTGAGAGAAGAGTCAGGCGATAAAACAGGAGCGGAGCTGTGATCAATTCTATGCCTCTCTCCATCAGCAGCACTGACAGATGAGCAGTGCTGACAAAAGTAAACAGACCTCGTAAGTGAACAAGCTACTGTAATATCAGGGGTGGCTTTTGAGTGCTCAGGTGCTCACCATACTTCTGCACCTCAAAGGACTTGTTGTAGGTGTGACCCTGCTGCTCCACAAAGATGAGCCACTCTCCAAACACCGGCTGATCAGACAGGGGGAAGCTCATATTCACAATGCCTAAAACCAGCAAAAAATCAGGGGGGGGGGAAAATGCATATCAGAAATCAAACACCACTGTATAAATGCTGGACTTCATATAATGCCTGGAATCCCAGTGGGTGAAGTATGTTAATCCCCTGCATTTGCGCTGCCTTGAAATCTTGACAAAAAAATCCCAACTTCTAAAGAGAGTGGAAAAAGAAATACCGCAGCATTGGGGCTGGAGTCCGTTCCACTGGATCATCCGGGATCCTCGCGGATCCTGAAAGAATTCACCTCCAGTTACACACACATACTTACAGGACCACCCATAACGGGCCCTAAGCAGGGCAGAATATTATATTCAGGTGTTGGCATCCTAACAAATTGTAGTCTACAAGGCACTGCAATATAGCTGAAAACTAATGAAAGCCTGTTTGAGAAATGATGGCATTCTAAAAGTTGAGCGGCAGTGCTGGGTTAGTTGAGACTGCAGCTTAATGAGTTCTGTAAAGCGATATGTTTGAGGTGCTGCTCCACGAGTAGATTTTAGAAGTCAAGCGTGCGATTTCCCTGTAGGTAGTTAACCAGTGAATACAGCAATGGAATACGCAGATACAAGATATGTAGACATCACCAGAGTTAAGTTGTTTATATAACATCCTTAGTGACCTCATACACACACACGCACACACACACACACACACACACACACACACACATCTGCTGTATGAAGCGGCTGGTTGGCAGCCTGTTATCAGAGGTGCAGAGCCCTGTAATCTCCACCTGCGGGGAGAATAAACCAGGGCGGGTGGTCCCCCCCACTTAAGACCCACTCACCACAACATACGCCTCAATCTGAGAGAGAGAGAAACAGGGAGAGAGGGAGGGAAGGAGGGAGGGAGGGATGGGATGGGAATAAAGAATAAAGAAAGATGTCATATATCAAAACAATGGGATTTCCATGGCATTTTTATGTAGAATTAAGTCTCCTACTCAGTTATTAAGAGATAGTGAGTGTACAAGAGTGACATATGTGGGTTAAAATGCAGTAAAATACCCTTTCAGATCACATTACCTTGTCATTTGCTGGTTTCAGATCTGGTGCCATTGAATAAACATTGATGAGCACTGGAAAGACAAGCAAGATGACCAAATGTTTATACAGAAAATAAAGAATCAAAGTCACCAATTGATGATTGCTACATACAATGAACTTCCTGTTGTTGACATAATGTAGCTCTATATTCATGTTCATGCTTGCAAGGGGTGCATCAGTTGAGTGTGTGAATGAATGTCAGCAAATTTATATCTAACTCATTCTGGATGGATGAATATGTGCCGAGAATAAATGTTCACATCTGAACTGCGTTTCTACTAACATGGACGTCCATTCCCTCAGCATTGGTGTGAGTAGGTGAATGAAGTCTGGAATAGGAATGATGTGCTATTCACCAAAGACGGTGAGAAGTGAAGTGTGTGACTGATAGCCACTCCAAATGCACTTCAGAATGTTAGGACCACCTCACATCACAACATGCTACCCAAGTACCAAGCCAGAGATCAACGTTTCTTTTGTGTTTGATATTCCAGCTGAGATGTATCACCAGATTACCTCTTTGCTGTGGCTTGTAGACGGGCTTGTCGGTCTGGATGAAGACCGCAGTCCCCTTGCTGTCCACCGTCACAGTGGTGGAGTTGTGGAAGATGTAGCCCCCCTCGGTCAGGTGGCGGTTCCCCCAGACCTTCAGCTGGGCCTGGCCTCGCAGTCCAGTGGGGACCTGAGTGACGGGGCAGGGGTGGACGGAGGGCAGAAAGAGCAAGACAGTTAGTCCCACATTAGAGACATCACCACCATTGTGTCAATACACTCACAATGTAAACATATTTATCACAAATGTTCTGTATATGGACTGAAGCAGCCACAGCACAATCTCGAGTGTTGTATTCTGTCAAACATGATGAATTGCAGCAGAAAGCTTTTTGTGGTCGCAAACTACACGAGAGACTATTCAACTGCCATTAACCACAGAGCAAGTTTTAGGCTGTTTTCTTTTTTAAACAAATCTATGCAATGTCCAACAGCAGAGAACCGAGGGGTAGAGGAGAGAACTGAAGAACTAAATCCATAAGATACGAGCACACGACTGGTAGAGCGACGAGAGATGTCTAACGGGATGATTAAGCAGGGACATGTCGTGTGATGGGGCTGAGGTTGCGTCTCTCTCTCTCTCCCTGGTGAAGGATGAGAGAGCGTTCTGCTTTGACTTGCCCATGCTGGACTGATCCGCTACAACCACAGAGGCGAGCGGACAGCTGCTGCCAATTAGGACCAGGCTGTTACCTCCTCGCGTATGAATGTGGCGGGGGCAGATGTTCCCCCGTGCCCATAAATAATCTCCCCTTTGGTACGTCTCTCGGAGACGCCGCTCTTGTTGTTGTTGTTGCTGTTGTGTTTTTTTTTGTGTGTGCTGTTGTTGTCACATTTCTGATTGGTGCTACGCCTACAGGCCGACGGGGATATCCCTACTGTGCCCTATACGCGGTCAAACTTCGAGCAGTTGTTTAGCCTTTACGGTTTCTCAGGAGGCTATAGGAAACATGCTCGCTTGGTGCACCTCACCTTGAGTTTGATGGTTCCTTTATCTGTGGAGAGAGAAAAAGCAGAAAGTCAACGGAGGTTATCATAGTTTGGCGCATGTGACTGCTGACAACTCATTAGGATCCGCTCCAAATGGCAAAACAGAACTGGACATTCACATGACTCAAAGGCTGTTCTTCAAATGAAATCAGCATCATAAAACTATCTGACCTTTCACACTCCCTCTCTCTCTCTATTTTTCTATCTATCTCTCTCTCTTTTTGTCCTTCCCTCCCTTCCTCTTGAACCCCCCCCGGTCTGTCTCTTTCTAGCACAAACATGAAGACTAATATACACAAATACAAAACACGCATCCGCCCCTTTGTGCACAAACAACCACTTAAACGGCCATGAGGTCACCCAACACACACAATTTACCATCATTACAATAATAAAAAAAAAACATTTTGTTTCAAGCCAAGAATGGCATCAGTGATGTTTCATCATACAAGCGCATAGATATGGTCTCGGGCAGGGCATTGCTGAGATAGGCGGACAAGGCACAGTCAGATGACCAATGCTGGTGTTGACGTCACCAGTTTTTGTTTTTCAATTACACTAACATGAAGAGCTTTTCCTGAGAGCAACCTTTCTGCAAACACACTTCACCTTCCCAAACATGTGGAGGCCTGTTTCTCCAGGATCAGTAGCACCTTTCACTTCATCAAGAAGAAGTAGTGTGTATGTGGTGTGTGTGTGTATTATATGAGCATGTGTGTGTGTGTCTCTCTGTGTGTGTCTGTGCTTTGCCTGTATGTGCGCATGTGCATTTGTGTGTGTGCGTGTGCATGTGTTATGCCAGTATATGTTACGCCTCTATGTGTGCGTGTGTATGTGTGTAAATGTGTGTGTTATACCTGCCTGCAAGCATATGTGTGTGTGTGTGTGTGTGTGTGTGTGTGTGTGTGTGTGTGTGTGTGTGTGTGTGTGTGTGTGTGTGATACCTGCCTGCGAGCATTTGTGTGTGTGTGTGTGTGTGTGTGTGTGTGTGTGTGTGTGTGTTCATCAAGTTGACACTGCAGCTACCTCTCCCTGGTGGAGCTCCACAGATGTAAGCAGTGTTGTCATACAGAACGCATACGTTATACAGTACACAGGCCCCAGATTACCTTTAAACAGTGTGTGTATGTGTGTGTGTGTGTGTGTGTGTGTGTGTGTGTGTGTGTGTGTGTGTGTGTGTGTGTGTGTGTGTGTGTGCATGGGTGTGTGCACATGTGCATTAAGTGGTCACCCTGCCAGGCAGTGTGTGTGATCTGCTGAATGAAAAATGGATGTGAAGGAGAGAGCATGGCAGCGTTCCAGCTGAGCACTCACCTCAAACACACACACACACACACGCCCGCACACACACACACACACACACACGCCCCCACACACACAAACACACACACACACACACACCGTACTGTGGTGCTGAACCATGATTAATTTCCAGAAAACATACTGACACACACTGTGATAAACAGCTCCTCCCCTTTTTGTTTTGTTTGAGTAGTGCAATGATACCTAAGTACTCCTGAACCCATACAGGCGTCACACACACACACACACACACACACACACACACACACACACACACACACACACACACAGTTAATTCACATCAGTAACCCACATGAACTGTGACACATTGAGGTTAACAATTTCACACTCTAATGTGAATTTTTGTATTCAAATAAACTGCTGAATAGCAGAGAACTGAATGAACTCCCTTCACAGCAACCGCCACCTCCCCTCCCACACACACACACACACACACACACACACACACACACACACACACACACACACACACACACACACACACAAATACAAACACACACAAACAAATACAAACACACACCAAGTATAGTGCCATGGCTGTGGGCGACTGTCTCTCCTTTGACGGCGAGCTGCACCTGGACCCGGGTCTCATCCACCGCGTTGAAGAGCGTGACACTCACGGCCTCCTCGACCCCGGCGCGGAACACAGACGGGGCAGCCACCAAGTAACCCCTGCTGGGCACAAACACACACCATCTCATTATCGCAGCATTATGTATTCAGAACACATGCAAGCAGCAACCCCTTCAAAATACACACACGTACAGTACAGACAGAGAAAGTGAGAGAGAGGGAGGGAGATAGAGACAGAGACAGAGGGAAGGAGAGACAGACAAACAGAGAAAGAGAGAGAGACGGGGGGGGTTGATCCGATTGGATTTTGTCTTCAAAACCCAATCGGATCAACCTTAGGGCTGTCTGAACCAGGACGCGGATCCGACATTGAAAGCGATGGCTGAAAATGAAGGAGCAGAATCTGCAGCGTTTGATAAGCAGCTCTTCTCTCCCTAACTCCTACACTGAAGCTCAGATATCTAGAAGATGACTTGACAGGAGTATGTGGAGGACACTAGCCTGGCTAGCGCCTACCACTTCTCAAATGAGACGTGGTCCGGCAACCAGACGTAAATTTTTTTCATTTCCAGATCCGTTCATTGGGCGCCACGGATGTCAATCAAATGCGTCTGTGCATGGCTCATCATCATCTTGCTTTCCCCCCTGTTCTGTGATTGGTCAACTATCTCAGGCAAAAATTAGGGCGGTAGTTTCCAGACTGCCTTAGCAGCGTGAATGAAATCACCACGCAAGGCAGGATGGGAACACCCAGGCTAGGAGGATACAGCACTGATAGAAAATGTTTTTTATAATAACAGTTGGGATGAAAAGCCTGTCAAGCAGCACACTGCCACACTGTAGTCTGGGCACGGCCTCCCTGGGTGGTCCCGTGCTGAGGATGTGACTTTTCACAGCGGCTGCCATCGGGAACAGGCAAGACGGAAATTTCCAGACAACAGCACCGACATTAAGTCAGGCGCAGGCTGCTGTTTAGAGAGGTCAGGGTTCAAAGGTCATCTTTAACAGCACAAAAACACGCAGAACCCTTCTAATTATGGCGCTGCCTCTGCAGGGCACAGGACCCCGTTGGTGATGTGCAGTGAAAACGCAACGTTTACAGTCTTCGGCGGGCCAATAACTGTCGTCCGCACTTCCAGAGAAGTGGGACACATAAATATGATTTCTGCCCTCCTTTTTTTTTTTTCTCTACGGCCCAATGAAACTATGTGACCTCTCTCGTGGTTTGCGGGGCTTGGCCGTTATATCAGTGAAAACAGCAAAGACGCCGGCGAAATTGGGCGCCTTGCTCGCTTGCTCGCTCTCCTCACCAAGGCCTGATTGTCTGCGAGTTGGGTCAGGTGGTTGGCATTACCGTGCCGGGAGCCAGAGGTCTCAGAGTCATGAGAAAATCCCTTCAAAAGTGCGGCTTAGAGAGCCGCAAGATAATGCAAGGAAATTGACTCTGCCAGCATTTGATCTGAGGCACCTCTGTCCTTAACCCCTTCATGGTGAGGACCTCAGGAGGCGAGGACCAACACTGTGCCCTTGACACCTCGGCCACTCTTCACTCTCGCCTCCACATCTTTGGACTTCCACCATCCATAAATCACAGCCAGAGCATGGGTTTAACTGTGCTGAAATGCCAGCGTGCCTCAAAACCTCCACAGGTCAACGAGGTAAGGTTTAGAAAGCCAAGGAGAAGGGGGAGAGAGAACAGGGGAAGGACATAATCACTCTCTATGGTGCATTCTTGTGCAAAATCACTTGGCAAAGGCTGTGCGTAACCCGCTCACAATTAACACAAGGAAACTCTGCAGCCAGCTTCAAGATTAGACTCTGGCATGTCGTTGACAAGGACCCAAGCGATAGCATCAAAGAGGCCAAAGTCAAGCGAAAGCACAACTCTCACAATGGGGTATTTTCTATTTTACTAGACTATGAACAGGAATCTAGTTCACCGGGAGCCCCATAACATTTGTGGTAGCCACACAATGAGAAGCGCACAGCAAGCAAGCATCTTGAACTGTTTAAATCCACAGATTATAAGAAAGCAACCCTTAGGGACTGTACTGTAACTTTAAGGTTTACATCTCTTTCGCTTCCCTCAAACTCACAATCAACTCTTGACCTTTGTGCGTTGTGTGTATGAGAAGCCTGACCTCTTGACACACAAAGGACACATTAAGGTCAAGAACTGACTATGAGAGGGGGAAAAGGCAAATCACTACATAATCGATAAACACCAAACTCAGAGAAACATTGTGGAAATGCAACAAACGAAACACACGTGTTCGTTTTGAATGAGGTAAATGGTACTGTAACTGGTTGGAGGAAAAGCCTGAAGGCATTGGTAAGCGAATAAAACCGTCCCATTCTACGGGACCGCAGACTACATTCCTGATCAGCGCAGCTCTATCAGTTCTTGTACCCACGCGCCTGCACGCTGTTGCTCAGAAGTTCTTACTGTCAATGATGTTCAACAAATGACCTGAAATGTATTCGTTTCAACAACATGCTTTCCGTAAATTTGTTTTAAAAAGCACATAATGGTTTAAATGTGTGCGCATAAAATAAGCGCGACTTCAGGTAACTTTCTAACGAAAACAAAGGACAGGCCACATAGGACGTAAATATAGGCAATAACAAGACTAACAGTAGTCTAGGCTAACTTACTGTCTGTCTTGTGCACTACCACTTCTGGCACCAACGAGGAAAATAATCCAGGTGAGAGCCCACGGATCTTTTAAATTGTTCCAACATTTCATTTTTGGTCTTTTGTCATCCGAGGCCATTAGACCTCCAACTCGTTTTCTCCGGTGAATGAAAATTAGTTTAAGGTTCAGAGCTTTTCAGATGAAATATTCCTGAAGTTTGATTCTGCACTTCTCAATCAGGAGTATCCATTGAAATGTGCAAGACAGAAGGCGCCTCGGTTTTGCCTGGATTTTGTGCACAGGGATCAAATTTTATCCCACATTGAGAAATCCCGTTGCGTGCAACTCGATTTTTTTTCTTTTAGAGCCCAACTTCACTCAACAGACAGTGCTCCATTCGTTGCTTATTCATCTGCCTTGGTTCCGCTCTCATATTTCAGCATCACAAATTATTAGCGTCCGCCCCCGCCCCCCGAAGAGTAGTACGATATCTCCAAATGCTTATTGATTTATGTTCGGTGCAAACCAGCGCAGGCGACCCGACACTACAGTCCGTCCATTCCATGAGTATAAAACGCAGCCTTGTTGCCTCTTTGAAGTTTCAAAGCTTTTGTCCCAATCGGCGGTGCGGGTCAAAGCACACTCCAGCAGGACTACAATAGGGGTAAACCCCCAAGCCCCTAACTTTATTGTAGGCCACGCAGACTAGACTGAAAAGCGTCAATAACATAAACAGACTGAGTGGGTCCAATTTTGTGTACCAATGTGAGCGATGTTATTAGAATAAACACTAATATTAATCTGGAATTTAAATTTGCATTTGGTTTGTCCATCAAATACAATATTTTAAAGATAGAGTCAACTAAAATCACTTTAATGTTCAACTATTGTGAATTTCTTATGGTCGTCTAATATTGAAAAGGACGAAAAATAGGCATATCAATTCTGCTCCTTCGCTCGTCCACATTTGGAACGCACATATTCACAGTAATGCGTGCTTTTGACGCCCTCTGCTGTTGCGCACGCGTGTCCTATTCTCTGCAGGTTTTTCTACAGACCACAGCGTTTCAACAGCTGTTGAAACCCCCCCACCCTACCCCGCTTCTGCAAGCTCAGCCGATGAATTGTTGATGTCAGCAGAGCAAAGCCCCTGGTAACAGTAAGTTTTAACGAGCTTTACATGTGTCACATTTATTTACAGGGCTCTGTCGTTTTGCGGTCCAGCTGAAAGAGGCTAATGCAAGAGCAGCCCAGAAAACGTTGTAATGTTGTAACGCAATTATACGCAGTGACTTAACCAGTGACAATCAGGAACAACATGTGACGGTATGGTCACAACATGGTAGGCTATTAAACGTTGTTGGCCTTGTATATTTCTTATTTAAAAACATGATTCTTTGAGTCTTCATATAATCTATGGACTTTTAAAACTTGTTTCACTTATTGGTGCATGTTCACAAATGGTGTTCGTTCTTTTTCCAAGTAGACAAAGTTTAAGGGGCATATTGATCTGTGTTCCAAACTGACATGAAATCTGTCAATCCTTTTCAGCAGGCAGCTGCAGCAGACAGTCAAAACTTTGGACACATAGGGTGTTATTTCTTTGTCTATTTCCTACATTGTAGAACAATACTAAATGCAACAAACTATTTAAGTAGATATCTTGATGACACCTTTGACCTTTGCACATTATTTGTATAATACCATGAGGTTGTCACCTGGAATGCTTTTCAATTCATATCAGTAAAAGAAAATCAGCCACATATGGGGACTCCTTCAATACTTTAGTATTGGTCTACAATTAGAAACATCAGGAAAAAAATATGAATGAGTAGGAGTGTCCAAACGTTTGACTGGTACTGTAATCAGGATTGGTTAAATTCCTGCTTGATTTAGTTGAGTATCCAGAACTACATTTACAGAGAGCCCTGAAAGTTTCTTGTCAATTATTTATCATGGCTTAACTCTAAATATGTTCGGTATACCCTTATGCAGCAGTCAAGACTGCTCTTTGCTAGTCACATTCCTCCTCAGTCTCCTTACTCTGTCATCTCTAGCAGGTCTTGCCAGCATCGTCACTCTCATTCATGTTTACAGACGTGGATATAGCCACACACAAGCACTGTGTAAACAAACACATTCTTTATTGGAACTTGTTAAAAAAATAAACATGTCAAACATCTTAAAAACACTTTGAACAGAACAACATCACAGTCTTTCACTCTCACCTTTGGCAAAGGTCCTGAGAGGCACATTCCTGAGCGGGCTCCTCTAAACCTACTGAAGCCCAGTCACGATCGTGCGCTGGCTCACACTCAGACGTGGCCATGAATGATGGGGGCCACCTTCTTGTCCGTCTCCAGCTCCCTCTCGTGCGTGCTGGCACAGCGCAGCTCCTCCTTGGGCGTCTCCAGGAAGTCGGCCTTGTTGAAGCCCACGCACTCGCCGCTGACCGCCAGCCCGTACGCCAGGCACAGCCGCTCGGCCTTCTGGGGCTCCGCGAGCGCCAGCAGCCTGGCCAGGTGGCCCAGCGGGTAGCGGCAGTTGCGGCTGCTGTGCCCGTGGCTGTAGAGGTGCAGCAGCTGGCGGCGGATGGCCAGCAGGTGGCGGTGGAGGGCGCAGCCCTGGAGGAAGTCCAGTCGGCCGGCCAGGCGCAGCAGGCGCACGGGGTTGCGCTCGCAGAAGGCCCGACTCACGGCCAGCGCCAGGCTCACCGCCGGGGAGGAGCGGACTCGAGCGGGAAGCTCCAACGCGTGCTGCATCACACGTGCGCAGCCTGAGAGAGAGAGAGAGAGAGAGACAAAAAACTAAATTAGCATTCTCACTGTACATGAGAATATCTACTGAGACACTGACTCAGTGTTTTTTGGTGTACTATGAAAGTTTTAGTCAAGACACCTTTGTACAGTATGAATGAATGAAATGAATAAAAGGATAACTAAGGATATTGGAATATGAGCCTATAGGTTGAACTTTACATGCATGCGGAAAAGGTAACAGCAGTAGTATTTGCATAAAACTAATTTTCTGGATCAATGGTAAAACAATGTAGCTATCTACAGTTGTGCTCATAAGTTTATGAACCCATGCTAAATTGATCTGGCATGGTTTTATTTCAGTTATAGCCTAATAGCTAGTTTGATTTGCATAGACAGATTGGCATGAGGCACTTTCCATAAGATCATCTCTTAATGCAAATCAAATCAGCTATTAGGCTAACTGAAAGAAAACCATGCCAATTTCTAGGTATAGTGAAGGGTATACATGTATGATGTGGGGCTATTTTAATTCCAAAGGCCAAGAGAACTTTATCAGGATGCATGGTATCCTGGATCCATTAAATACCTATCCTTTAAAAATAAAAATCTGTCTGCCTCTATGGGAATTTAACATAGGGTTGTAGAACATTTATTTATTTATAGTAAATTATTCATTCACAAAGAAAATTGATGTCCTTAAAGGTTGGAATTTTTTCTCATTGTTTTAATGAGGGCATTAAGATTCAATTTATTTTTAGTCAACTTCATCATGGGTTCATAAACTTATGAGCACAACTGTATGTTGATAATAAATGTACAGTAATGAAAGTGTATGTAATGTAATAATGAAAATCAAGTGTATGTAATGCAGTAAACTACAACCTACCCAGATTGTAGAGCAGGTTGAGAGCCTCAAACTCCTCTTGGTTTTTGTACTGGCTCTGGTGGGAGCCATCGCCCTGTTTGGGTGTTCCCGTAGGCCCTTGTGAGTCTCTGACCTCATGCTCGTCCTCTGCAGTGTGTGCGTCGTCCTCCTCCTGGCAGTAGCTCTCCAGCAGCCAGCTCAGGCTCTCCTGCAGGTGCGTGTCGTTGATCTTGGGGTCGAAGAGCTGCAGCGGCTCTCCACACAGCCTCTGGGAGGCGTAGATGAGGAGGCGCACCGTGCGCTCCAGGATGGCCACACACTCGGGCCCGCTGGCCCGCTGGATGATCAGGTCCTGCCGGACACTCCGCAGGCGGTCAAACACAAAGCTGTACACCTGAAAAAGGCACACCACAGTCATCATGCATGGCTAACCCAGTTACAGCAGTAGCATGGCAAGTTTCACCATCGCTCAAACACTCTTCATATTATGAAGACTGACATAGATGAAACTGAGAAAACCTTGAGTCTCTGAGTCAATAATAGATATGTGGCTCAAACACGTATCTGTAAAACAAGAAAGACCTATCAGATAGGAGACATCAAACTACCTCTCCTATTGTACCTTACAGATTTCTTGTCAATATTGCTACAGATGGACCAAAGAGACAGGGATCATTCTCTCTAACCTCAGTCCATGGCTGCAGGGTCAGGGAGGCAGCGATTTCATCAATGAGGTAGCAGACCGTTTTGAGCAACACAGCCGGGGGTCGGAGGTCACTGGGTAGGGTGGCATCCTTGCCCGCGGCCGGACGGGAGTACTCTTTCACCATGCGAGCGGGGTCGGCCTTCGGCCGTCGATCTTTCTCCGTGCCCGCCAGCATCTCGAAGCGGTGCAGCCGGCACTGGGCCTCTCTGTCCTGCAGCTCACGCCTGGGACACATGGCCATGCAGGTCCCCCGAGGGTTGCCGTCGGGCCTC
Source organism: Sardina pilchardus (assembly GCF_963854185.1). Lineage (NCBI taxonomy): Eukaryota > Metazoa > Chordata > Actinopteri > Clupeiformes > Clupeidae > Sardina > Sardina pilchardus. Next base: position 6,257,431 of record NC_085008.1, read on the forward strand.
TGGACTTCCTCCTGCTCAGGCTGTTGTGTCCGTCCCTGGTTCTGTCTGTCCGGTTTGGGCTTCAGCGTCCCATCCGGCTGCGCTCTCTCCTCCTCCTTGTCCGACCGGTGCCTCCAGTTCTGGGGCTGCGCTCTGTCCTGCTCGGGCCTCTGCCTCCAGCTCTGGTGCGGTCTGTTCTTGTCCCTCTGCCCTCTCCAGTGCTCTTGCTGTGGTCTATCCCATGGCTCTGGTCGATCGTCACCCTGGGGTCTCCTCCTCTGTGGGTGACCCCACCCCTGGGGCTCCTGATAATCCGACTCTGGTCGCCCAGCATGTGGCTCGCTCTCTTCCTGTTGTGGCCTCCATCCATGCTGAGCCCTTCCTCTGCCTCTTCTTGGGCGGTTCGGTCTCCCGTTCATGGGAGACAGAGATAACTGTAGGCTATTTACAAACATAAATGACAAGAAAAATAGATTAGACAAACAGACCATGAAAGAGATGCTATGTCTCAAAAAATATTCTCTTTACATGCTTGCAGTTAAATTACTTTGAGTTTATGGTTAAGGCTAAAAGCCCATAAGGGTTGTGCTATATAAAATTATTGATTAACCCATTGCAGCTAAAAAAAAACAGTCAATGTGTACACTTACTGTACACTCATAAGCAAACATTTCATTTGTACAAACAGAACATTACTGTGGTTAAACTCAAGACATAATCTATGTAGGAAATTCAGATGCAGTGCAATTTTGCATCTTAATAAATAACAATAAAAAAGGTAATTACGATAAAAAGGCCTCAACATGTGCAATCCTACAAGTGGTAGCATTAAGTAACAATCATTTAATTTTAGCCCTATCCCTGATGGATATCTAACACAACGGTGATCGATTGCCTTTTCACTAGGCCTATTTCTAGCAATTCAGTGAAATCAAGGCAAGGGGGCCATTTAAAACAGATTGACATGGCTTCATGTCCCAAAACAATGACCAATCATCACCTAATGTCTCTCTCCCACTTTCCCTTTTAGAGATATCTTATTAAATATTGGTCAAGATGTGACAGAGATAATTCTGGTAAGTCTACGTCAAAAGTCATGACGCTAGCTCCACTCGTTACAGATCCATTGCCCTAACGTTAGCGGTTTGTTTTAGCCAGGCTGTTGTAAAAGCTAAATTACTCCCGGTGTTCACTGTTGTTTGGAAGTGTTATTCAGTACACGTTCTGCCGAAGCTACTAACTTTTCAGAAACAACTAGTTTTCGCAAAAGGAGCCGCAATATTTGGACATTCACTTACAGCCTTTCAGAAGAACTTTGCGTTCCCAGATGAACGGGGACAGTTGACAGGATGCACACATCCGCTATGCTTTTCATAATAAAGGTCTGCTGCAACATGAAAGTAAAGATCAGACAGGACGCGATTCACTGATAATAAATACGCGAGGTAGGTGACAGTATGTTTTTATAAAAACGCAGGCCCTTTTCCGATTGGAGTTCTTGAAAATGAGGCGCTTTACGCGCAACCGCCATGCCCTCTGAGCGCATGAGGCGCACAAAACACTTGCCAAAAATATGAAACATAAAACCCTTTTTTTCTTTTTTAAAGACCCCTTATCAAAAAATCCCATTGGATTTCTAATCCTATTTTGGAAACAAAATCATATGCCATGGTTCCCAAATCATTCCTATTGGATTTTGTTTATGCGTGAAATCTCTAGCTTGTAAAATGTTTTTCAATAGGCCTACTACTATTAACGTAAATTCTAACACAAATAGCATGACTCAAAAATAGATGTGCCAAGATAAGGTAAGACTGTGTTTCACTATAGTGTGGGATTAAACACAGTCTTACTTTACTTACTTTACTTCACATGAAAAAAGTCTATAGTTTACTACAGCATTTTATAGTAGGCTAATGTATAGTATACTACACTGTGTAGTGACTTACTATAGTATTTACTACAGTACACTACAATGTCTGGAAAATTACTATAGTAAATCACACACTATATTTGTAAATACTATAGTAAGTCACTACACAGTGTAGTATACTATACATTACAATGTGTAGTGACTTACTATAGTATTTACTACAAATATAGTGTGTGATTTACTATAGTAATTTTCCAGACATTGTATACTACACTGTGTAGTGACTTACTATAGTATTTACTACAGTACACTACTGATTTACTAGTAGGCCTAATTTTCCAGACATTGGATTTACTATAGTAATTTTCCAAACATTGTAGTGTACTATGGTAAATACTATAGTAAGTCACTACACAGTGTAGTATACTATACATTACTAGTTAACTATGAATAACACACTATATTTGTAATAAATACTATAGTAAGTCACTACACAGTGTAGTATACTATATTATAGTAATGTATAGTACACTACACTGTGTAGTGACTTACTATAGTATTTACTACAAATGTGTGATTTACTATCTACCTTTTTGAATAGCAAGTAAGTATATAGAATTGAGAAAAGTTTTTTCTATTCTAATATCCTCTTTCTCATACTCATCTTTCGTGTATGTGTTTGTGTGTGTGTGTGTGTGTGTGTGTGTGTGTGTGTGTGTGTGTGTGTGTGTGTGTGTATTCCCACAGATGCTGCAAAGTTGAAGTTCACTCACATTACTGATACCAACATAAAAGCATACATACGACAAAAGCTGAACAATGCTGCCAAATTTCAGAAACAATAAATGATCAACTGTTTAAAGAATGTTAAACTTTTGTTCTCATTTTTTGTATTTTAGCAGTCTGTAGAAAACACTGTGTTAATGGTGGTTGTAAGCTTAATTTGTGTAGTGAATTATTGTTAGGCCTACGCTTTGGTTAAAAATGGGCTCAACAAAAAGTGATACAGCTGAAAATATCCATCAGGTAAAGTAATCATGACATAGTTAAAACAACAACAAAATATTGCATAATGCAGTTATTGTAATGCCATATATAGTACTATAGTATCGTAATTGTAGTATTCTATAGCAAGAGATTGTAGTTTATGTAGTAAACTGTAGTATGTGGTATACTGTATAAAACTGCAGTTTTTGGTAGTATACTATAGTTTACTGTAGTAGTATATATGTGGTATACTATAGTAATAAAACTTCAGTTTTTGGTAGTATACTATAGTTTACTGTAGTAAAACTACTATAGTAAGGTTAAAAAACACTACAATATTTACTATAGTATATACTGTAGGGTTTGCTATAGTTTATTTACTATAGGCCTAGTAAACTATAGAATTTTTTCATGTGGGATAATCTCTAACTATTTGGCTAAATTTCCTTTTTCTCAGTGCTGGACTTATCATCTTTGGCTGTACATTTCCCTACCCTATAGTTTAACTTTCTTTAAACAGTTGATCATTTATTGTTTCTGAAATTTGGCAGCATTGTTCAGCTTTTGTCGTATGTACAGCCAAAGAAGATAAGTCCAGCAATAAGAAAAAGAAAAGGTAGCCAAATAGTTAGAGATTATCCCACGTGACAAAATTCTATAGTTTACTATAGTAAGTAAACTATAGCATACCCTATATATACTATAGTAAATATTGTAGTGCTTTTGAACCTTACTATAGTAGTTTTGCTACAGTAAACTATAGTATACTACCAAAAACTGAAGTTTTATTACTATAGTATACCACATACTACTAGTAAACTATAGTATACTACCGAAAACTGCAGTTTTATACAGTATACCACATACTACAGTTTACTACATAAACTACAATCTCTTGCTATAGAATACTACAATTACGATACTATAGTACTATATATGGCATTACAATAACTGCATTATGCAATATTTTGTTGTTGTTTTAACTATGTCGTGATTACTTTACCTAATGGATATTTTCAGCTGTATCACTTTTTGTTGAGCCCATTTTTAACCAAAGCGTAGGCCTAACAATAATTCACTACACAAATTAAGCTTACAACCACCATAAACACAGTGTTTTCTACAGACTGCTAAAATACAAAAAATGAGAACAAAAGTTTAACATTCTTTAAACAGTTGATCATTTATTGTTTCTGAAATTTGGCAGCATTGTTCAGCTTTTGTCGTATGTATGCTTTTATGTTGGTGTCAGTAATGTGAGTGAACTTCAACTTTGCAGCATCTGTGGGAATACACACACACACACACACACACACACACACACACACACACACACACACACACACACACACACACACACACACACACACACACACACACACACACACACACAAACACATACACGAAAGATGAGTATGAGAAAGAGGATATTAGAATAGAAAAAACTTTTCTCAATTCTCTATACCTACTTGTTATTTCAAAAAGGTCCTGTTTGGCTAGGCCAGGTTTTCCTTCTGTGCTGGATGACTGGCCAGTCACTGAATGGCTAGCCATACAGTTATTCTCTGGAAAATTACTATAGTAAATCACACACTATATTTGTAGTAAATACTATAGTAAGTCACTACACAGTGTAATGTATAGTATACTACACTGTGTAGTGACTTACAGTACTACTGTATAGTTTTTACTACAGTACACTACAATGTCTGTCTGGAAAATTACTATAGTAAATCACACACTATATTTGTAGTAAATACTATAGTAAGTCACTACACAGTGTAATGTATAGTATACTACACTGTGTAGTGACTTACAGTACTACTGTATAGTTTTTACTACAGTACACTACAATGTCTGTCTGGAAAATTACTATAGTAAATCACACACTATATTTGTAGTAAATACTATAGTATTTACTACAGTACACTACAATGTCTGGAAAATTACTATAGTAAATCACACACTATATTTGTAGTAAATACTATAGTAAGTCACTACACAGTGTACTGTAGTAAATACTATAGTAAGTCAGTACACAGTGTACTGTAGGAAATGATATAGTAAGTCACTACACTGTAGTAAATACTATAGTAAGTCACTACAGAGTGTAGTATACTATACATTATAGTATACTGTACAACACTGTGTAGTGACTTACTATAGTATTTACTACAAATATAGTGTGTGATTTACTATAGTAATTTTCCAGACAGTGTAGTGTACTGTAGTAATTTTCCAAACATTGTAGTGTACTATGGTAAGTACTATATTAAGTCACTACACAGTGTAGTATACTATACATTACTAGTTAACTATAATATACTACAATATAGTGTGTGATTTACTAATGTATATTATACTACACTGTGTAGTGACTTACTATAGTATTTACTACAGAACACTACAATGTCTGGAAAATTACTTTAGTAAGTCTTCAGTACACTACAATGTTTGGAAAATTACTATAGTAAACCACACACTATATTTGTAGTAAATACTATAGCAAGTCACTACACAGTGTAGTGTATAGTATACTACACTGTGTAGTGACTTACTATAGTATTTACTACAGTACACTACAATGTAGTGACTTACATGTATTTACTACAAATATAGTGTATGATTTACTATAGGGTAGGGAAATGTACTTGTTATAACAGCCAAAGATGCAGCAATAAGAAAAAGGAAAGGTAGCCAAATAGGTAGAGATTATCCCACGTGAAAAAAATCTATAGTTTACTATAGTAAGTAAACTATAGCATACCCTATATATACTATAGTAAATATTGTAGTGTTTTTGAACCTTACTATAGTAGTTTTGCTACAGTAAACTATAGTATACTACCAAAAACTGAAGTTGTATTACTATAGTATACCACATATACTGTATACTACTACAGTAAACTATAGTATACTACCGAAAACTGCAGTTTTATACAGTATACCACATACTACAGTTTACTACATAAACTACAATCTCTTGCTATAGAATACTACAATTACGATACTATAGTACTATATATGGCATTACAATAACTGCATTATGCAATATTTTGTTGTTGTTTTAACTATGTCATGATTACTTTACCTAATGGATATTTTCAGCTGTATCACTTTTTGTTGAGCCCATTTTTAACCAAAGCGTAGGCCTAACAATAATTCACTACACAAATTAAGCTTACAACCACCATTAACACAGTGTTTTCAGACTGCTAAAATACAAAAAATGAGAACAAAAGTTTAACTACTTTAAACAGTTGATCATTTATTGTTTCTGAAATTTGGCAGCATTGTTCAGCTTTTGTCGTATGTATGCTTTTATGTTGGTATCAGTAATGTGAGTGAACTTCAACTTTGCAGCATCTGTGGGAATACACACACACACACACACACACACACACACACACATACACACACACACAAACACATACACGAAAGATGACCTACCATCAAATGCTTGGCCTCTTTAAAAAGGTAAGACCTTGTAGTTCCTTAGGGAACAATCAGACTCGCTGTGGGAAGTACTGGCACAGAGTTACAGAGGCTAGAATATTGTTTCTTATTTCTGCTGGACAACAAACATCTCTGAACTGACCACATTTCAGCCCTCTACGTCACTTGAGATTACTTAGAAATACAACTGAGCCCTAGCACCAGGTCTTCTGAACCTGACTGACTACACTGTTTAGATTGTATGTCAGGGGTTCTGATATAGAATGACTACACAAAATATGGAATAATTACACAAAAGTCTCTCATTTTGCATTTTCTTTGCTGCTTCAATGGGTGTGTATAAGATGGACTATACATTGGCACAACTAATATTGGATAAAACAACATGAATATTCCATTTCCATGGATTCCTGTGAATATTTCAGTACCCAATATGCTGCATCTACTTATTGTACTGCAGCTAGAAAGTAAGGAAGCACCGAAAGCGGAGGAGGGCCTTTTTTTTAAAATCACATTTATTTGAAACATAGGGAGATTAATCTGATCATGTAAAGCACTACAGGTTGTACATGGGAAAGGTTGTCATATATGGATTCCCCAAAGTCCAAGCTTTCAAATGGAATATATAGCAATATGGTGCATACAATGATTCAGAATGTTGGGGGGAGGTGGGCCGTGGAAGGCACACTGATCAATAACAGTAAGCACTTCCATATGGTGAATATGTGTACATCACTGCACCAATACCTTGCTTTTCCAGTTCCATTAAGATGTCAGACCTGTGTTTTTTCTCTTCTTCTTCTTCTTGCTACTTGTACACTGGCTTAACTGAGGATCCTTTAAATCATAATGAAGTTTAGTTTGGTGACTTACAATAGTATTTACCATAATACACTACAATGTTTGGAAAATGACTATAGTAAATCCCACACTATATTGTAATATATTATAGTAATGTATAGTATACTACACTGTGTAGTGACTTACTATAGTATTTACTACAGTACACTACAATGTCTGGAAAATTAGTAATCTATAAAATAAAATAGTAATCTATAGTATATTGTAGTAAATGCTGTAGTAAACTATAGATTTTTTTTCATGTGGACTGTGGACCCAGGTAAACAGTACCGTGTGAAACAATGAAACAAAGCAAGTAATACCTACCAGGTGTAAGTTCAATCATTAAGGTTTATTAGTTATTAGTACAAAATGAGAAATATAAAGAGCATTTCTGTCTGTTCTTTATTCCAAATCAGTTTTCAGCTAGGGATAACATGCAATAAGACATATTTACAAATGGTCATTTATTGTACAATTTCAGACAGGTAAAAAAAAAAACATTCAAAGACAGCTAAAATGCTCAGACCAGAATATTATATATATATATATATATATATATATATATACACATACACACACACACACACACACACACACACACACACACACACACACACACACACAAATCTACAAACACCATAAAAGTCAGAAGCAACCATGATCCTCAGAACTCAATTAGATTAAAGGTAATTGTGGTCTAAGGGTAATAGGGCTGTAATCAAGGTCACTGGCTGGGATATACACAGGCACTGAGATGGTCATGGAAGTAGCAGATTTTCCTTCTCCAAGAGGCTCTCAACAGTCAGCTGACTCACCAAGGAGGAGAGCTCCTGCAGGTCTGAGCCCCCTCTGTCAGAAAAGGGAAAGGACATCCCATCAATTAGTAAACTCTCAAGCACAACCATTTGCCCAGGGAAAAGTTGACCATCATACTATGAAGTGGCTATTCTACCAAACTTTAGCCACAAGGTAAGATGAGTTCTCCCCACACATTCCAGCAAAGCATGCATAACAATCATTACAGTTTTGAATCCAGACAGATTGGGTCATTACAGTAGCATTAGCCTGGGTGCAGCCGAACCTTAGCCCCGTCCATAACATTTGAGGTGTCCACTTGTTGGCCTACCTGATTAGTTGCTGATTAAGATCCAAGGTGTAGCTCTTTATTCTGTTCAGACTCTCACAAGCAGACTCACATCCCTGTTCCATCACATTCATATGCTGTTGTAGGAGTTCCTCACTTCTCTTCAGACACGACACAGTCTTCTCTGCATGGTCACATTGAACAGAACAAGCAGCTGGGTTAAATGAATAACACAGAAATACTGTGTGACCCAGTGGTCAAAATAATAGTGCCATATTCCCACACTTTCAGAACAAGAGTGAAATATCTGAACACCCGCCAAAGCCAATAAAAGCTCAGAGGTATTTTTTATTTATCCATTACAATATAGATAATCTTGATACAAGTGTGAACATAAACATGTCTGAATGACGGTGGCATTCATCATTTGCACCTCCTGACCTAAAAACTCCTCTCGATTATCTTCCATGTGGAGGTTCTTGACTGGCAGCTCATGGCGCGTGGCGTCCACAGCTGTGGCCAGCATCTGGTAGTTTTGAGTAAACTGAGAGGCCACTGCCGCCACGGGGGTAAGGGCAGCAATCTGAAAAAAGAGAAGATGAATTGTCCATTTTCAATAAAAAAAGAAGGCAATGTCCGCACACTGCTTTTATCTTCTTCTTTAAAGCAATGTTTCGACCCTACTGGATCTTTTTTGCCTGATGATGCTAAAAGCAGTGTGCAGACATTACTGTACATTCTTTTTATTGAAGTTAGTTCCATTTATCCTGCACCTGCCAAGAGGTGGGATGTGCACACAGCTACTCTTCTTGAATTATCCATTTTCAACTGGTGCTGGAACATTATGGTGTCATGGACGACCGTCTGAGAGTATGTATCACAGTTAACTATATGAGACTGGGCCACATACCCAGAAACTCAAGAGATGATAACACCATCTTACAGCACAAAATCATGACTTACTGTACATCTCAAGTCACTTAGTTCTCACAGCTGTTCTGTACATGTTTAGTTCCAGTACCATAACACACCACCAGGGAGAGACATTTGTGGAATGCTAATACAAGACGAGCCCCCGAGTCGTTACCTGTGCATCCAGCAGGCTGTTGAGCTGATTTTGTTTCGCTCTCAGGTGATATTGACGCTTCTTCTTTCGCCCTGCAACTTGCATCTCCCTCTCCACCTCCATCATAGCAAGAAGTTCCTTCTCTGCTTCCTCCCTCATGATGATTGTGTTATGGTCCAACTGAAAAGACATCTCCGTGAGCACACATACCTACTCATGCTGTAAGCAAGCTTCCACACAAATTCTCAAATGCTGTTGGTAGGGTTTTTTTCCAGTCTACATCTAAACAATATGTGTTGTAATGTGTAAGAAGTATAGTTGACACAGGTCATCTGTGTATTCTATGGTACTATGTAGAAGCCAATAAACCGAGATTTAGAAAATGGTCTTGTTTAGTCTCCAGCAAATGAAGGCACTAATTTATCATCAAATCAACACTACACCAGTATCTCAAATGTTAGCGTTTCATCTTGTCATTTAAATGTACTGGGATTTTCACATCATTGTGGTACCTTAGCCGCCATATACGTGTCAAGGAATGCCTGGAGTTCCACTTTTGATTTAGACTCTGTGGTTTCTGTGGTCCGGGGCCCAGGCGTCGATGGCTTCTCTGTAACACAACATATATGGTGCTTGGCTATATAAGCGGTCTGATGTGTACTTCAGTTCTGAAATCAACATTTGGTTAGTAAGCCTGTAGGTACTGCCAATCTAAAATTCTCTGACAATATTGCTGATGCACAACAGGAATGTTATTTTTGAAAAGGTGTCATTGCCACTAACCTACTAAACTGACATATGGTTTGACATATGGTCAAAAAGCCTACTGTTGATTACTGTTAAAGAATGCATTTGGTCCATACGGTACACCTCTGTATAGACTACATGCATGAAAGCCTCTTCAGGTAGCTCTTTACTTCCGGTGGAGCATTAGCTGTGTTGCAACAGCATCTTCTGTTACATTCTGCTCCTTACATCTTCACTTCGACACTGAATATCTTGCTCGCCCACATAAATCCTTCTGTCACAACATGCTGATTTACTAGGTGCAACACCCAACCAGGTGTGTGTGGACATCAACCGTTTATTACATGAACAATAGCGGCAGACTCAAACACACCTGACTCCATTGGAAATAAATGAGCTACTTATAGAGCCTTTCTTGCATGTAGACTATTGAACCTAACTTCCTGTACTTAAATGGTTCAGTACAAATATGTGTATGTTTACATTACTATGCACAACAGTCCATATTTCTTCAAGATCGCATCATACAGAACTCATACTCACCAACAATGGCGGACATATCAAAATCTGGCCGCAAGGCATGACCAGCCAAAATTGTTGACTGCAACACACCATCACAGTTTACTGCTAAGCAAAAAGACAACATTCCAAAATGATCACCTCTTTTCACTGATATGCAAGCTCTGTTCCAAAATTACTAATCAAATCCATTTAAAACCTAAGATGGATAGTGGTTTTGGATAGTGATATTCATGACGAACCCAAAATAGTCCTCAAATACATAAACAAGGCAAGCCCAACTGTATAGTTTAATGATGATAGGAAAAGCATTATAGACATCTTCAATGAGATCATTCAGACACTGGTCAAGCATCTACTCACATGTTTCCTGTAATATGGTCTCATGGGACACCTTTTTAGGGGTTGCAGGCTAAAAGAGAACACATATGCAAAAGTTCCTCATACATTAGGGTAAGTTAAACAGAGGGTATATTATTGTAAACATATTCGATTAATGTTTTATGACAAGTGGAAAATGTCCTCCATTGCCGATTGGTGTTGTGGATGAGTATGACAAGAGACTGTTTCAATACTGTATGTCAAGACCTACCTTAGGCGGAGGTTTCTTTCCTGTTGTTTGCATATAGCGAGATTTCACCGTGGTAACAACAGCTGTGGTGCAACAACAGACAATGGTTCAAGGGATAAGACAATAACGTTAACGTTTGAGATGTGGTCTCTAATGAATGTAAAATAACAGGGCTCTGACACTCACGTTTAACCTTTTTCCGCGTCCCGCTGTTTCCACTGATATTTTCATTCCCGGAGACCCCACTGCAAAATGCAAGCTTATTTACACTGACATCATCTAGACTGACATCAGATACCTATCATGACATTTGCAGTAAGACTCATCACAATAGCCTACATTCCTCTCGAAATGTTGCAAGGATTTCGGTTAGTTAATACTGAGAATTATGATACATATAATAATGTAATGTATATACAATAACAATATTATAATGTTACTTGACACTAACTTGTTAATTACTAAACGTGTTGAAATTTGACGTTAGCATAGGTGCAAAAAAAAACCCAGCTAACGTTAGGCTTGTTGCTTCTGATGTTGACATCTAGAGTAATCATTCGTGACAGTAGCCAAACACTTGAACAATCAAATATTTGGGCCACATGATGTCACATATTAAAAATCTCTATTATCATCCATACTCACTTTCGACTATCTCCCAATATACTCTTCTGAAGCTCAGTTGATGCAAACTTTTTGTTAGCCATTCAGGCATTCGTAGATTGGCGCCGATGCCACAATAATAAAGGTTCGACGGGAAACAAATGGCTAAATTCAAAGATTCTTATTTTTCCTCTTTAGTTCACTGGCGGATTGCATCGTTCAGTAGTTGCATACCGCCACCTACTGTACAGGCGCGTGTGTAGAATTTTGCACAAACCTTTCATGATCCTGACACCTTGCGTTAGCCTAGCATGTTAAGGTAAATTCATTCTGCATGATGTTTATCATGAAGTCATTTTAATGTGTAATGTTTTAGATACATGTATATGTTATTATGGACCACTTAAATTTTGAAGTGTGAGCACTTCCGTAGTGTGACTCACTATGGGTGCGTTCGATCCTCACTGATCTACATAAAGAATGATGGGGGGGAAACAATGGGATAGTCTATCCAGTGTTAGTTATAGATCAGTGGGAACGCCCCTCGAGGATCGAGCATCGAGGATCGAGGAGGCATATTGAGAGGCACCCAGAGTGTGTGTGTGTGTGTGTCAGCACAGGTCTTGCTGTATCACGGTGAGATTTTCGTTAACGTTATGAGAAGAAGTTAACGATACAACGAGGTTTGATGAACTGTATTTGTCTTCATTTACAATGGTAAGTCGATACTTATCTTGTGTGTGATTTAAAAACGACTTTATCTGTGTCTGCCTTAGTTTAAGTAGCCTACTGAACGCAACCAACCATTCAAACGCTAACCAACTTTGGAATAGTCATATATTCAGTGATCACACCTTTGGAGCACATGTGGAACTAACATTAAACTGTTTTCTTCCCCTTTAAGTCTTCGTCAGATTTCAAAACACTTGTACAAAGATTTTACGCCCTTCAAGAGGAACGCGTGGAGGCTTACAAGTTGTTCAATGAGTAAGTTGAGTAATACACGTGGGTAAAGCAATTCATCTAACGTTATTGTACCTATATTGTATCAGCAGTGTCCTAGTAGGCCTATACTTTCTTTCTGCACCTGCTGTAATGTTAAAGCCTGGTGCGTTATTCCATCCTATGAAATAACGTGGTTTCTTTGAGATTCCGATGTAGCATGCAATCTCGACTAACCTGAACTGCCAGAGCGCCTTTAACATCAGGATGTGAGATGCTCATCAGAATCAGAATCCGTTTTAATTGGCCAAGTATACTTGTATAGCCTATAGCAGCTACAAGGAAAGTTAAAACTCTCAGTACATTTAAAGGGATATTCCGCCATTTGTGGAAATACGCTTATTTTCCACCTTCCCTCGAGCAAAACAATCGATATTTACCTTGTTCCCGTTCATCCAGCCATTCTGTGAGTCTGGCGATACAACTTTTAGCTTCAGCCTAGCATAGATCATTGAATCGGATTAGACCATTAGCTTCTCGCCTGCTAGCTTCATGTTTAAAAGTGACTAATATTTCTGGTAATTTTCCCATTTAAAACGTGTGTCCTCTCAAGTTAGAAAGTGCAATAAGACCAACTGAAAATTAAACCTGCCGTTTTTCTAGGCTGATTTGACATGAAACTACATTCTCATCTGGCGTAATAATCAAGGCAACTTGCAGCTACTGGCACTACTACTGCTTGATGTCTATGGGGACTATTTTCAGATGCTGCGTACGATATCACTGCGCCTCAAGTTGCCTTGATTATTACGCCAGATGAGAGTGTAGTTCCATGTCAAATCAGCCTAGAAAAACGGCAGGTTTCATTTTCAGTTGGTCTTATTGCACTTTCTAACTTGAGAGGAGACACGTTTTAAATGGGAAAATTATCAGAAATCTTAGTCACTTTTAAACATGAAGCTAGCAGGCGAGAAGCTAATGGTCTAATCCGATTCAGTGATCTATGCTAGGCTGAAGCTAAAAGTAGTATCGCCAGACTCACAGAATGGCTGGATGAACGGGAACAAGGTAAATATCGATTGTTTTGCTCGAGGGGAGGTGGGAAATGAGCGTATTTCCAAAAATGGCGGAATATCCCTTTAACAAGTAGACAGGTAGCAGTGCAACAGACACAGTAACATTCAAACAATAGTATAGACACAGACTGTACAATAGACAGCAATCATATAGGCACAGACATGACACAATATCCAAAATACAATCTGCAAAGGCATAGTATCAGAACAGTACACATGAGGTGGTGTGTAGATAGTGCAGAAGTAAAGTGCAAATGTATGCATGTAATGAGTGCAAGATGCATGTGGGTTGATATGTGTGTAATGTGAGGGATAAGTTGGTGAATGACCAAGGAGAGGGGATGGCCCCAGTTAACTGCAGTTCAGTATGGTGATGGCAGAGGGAAAGAAGCTGTTCCTGTGTCTGGTTGTTTTCATGTGCAGGGATCTGTAGCGCCTGCCAGAGGGGAGGAGGTTAAAGAGGGAGTATGCAGGGTGTGTGGGGTCTTTGAGGATGTTCCCTGCCCGCGTCCTACCAGTGTACAAGTCCTGGAGGGAGGGCAGGGGGGCACAAGTGATTTATTCGGCCCTCTTAATCATGCGTAATCTTGTAATCTTGTTTTGATCATTTGATCATTTTTCATATGGTTTGGAAAGATTATGTCAACCTGTGTGTAGATAACTTGACATTTTGATCAGTTTGGCTACTGTGAAGTTCTCAATTTACTATTCTGTTCCTTCAGGGGTCATGAGGCTTACTTGAGGACTGGCCCCCACTACGACTTTGACCACTACCAACAGCTGGTCCATGAGATAACCAAAGGTTTCTCTGGCATTTCTAAAGAAATGCTGCAGATTAAAGAGCAGCTGGACCAAGACCTTGACCGCTCAGACCTCGCAGAGCACATTGACCAGCTGCAGGGCAAGGAGAAAGTCAAGCTTGAGCTGGTAAGGTTCGCATCAGATGGAGCTGGGCAACAGAGAGTCATGGCATGCTTTGTAGTGTTGTTTCCTGAAGTCATTCTTTCACTCAAACATACAGTCATTTGTGGGCGTTTGAGGGTTTTTTGGGATGTTACCAGGTACGCCATGCTGTAGTAGGTGTAAACAAATGTTGCATCGCCATTGAGATCACACAGTAAGGAGTTGGCTCAAGGGTTATAAAAGTATTTTGTACTTTTACAGTTACAGTTTTTATAGCTATCCATGTGTGTTCTGGCTCCTTGGCTGTCAATTTGGTATAATAGCCTATTTGACATCTTTATAACACTAAGGTGTCAAATGTTGAGTTACTCCAGTCTAGATTTTTTTACATTAATCTCTCCTATGATGTAATTGTCCATCCAAAGTAAAGTGCCTGTTTCAAATTTTGTGTGAAAGAATATAAAATGAGTAAGGGCGTACTCACACTAGGTACGTTTCACCCGTACCGTACTGGAGCACGGTTGCCTCTGGTCCCTGGTCTGCGCTCACACTGCATATTATCAAACCGTACTTGAGTACGATTGAGTTGCTGTGTTCTAGAATCTTTATGCAACGTGTGATTGATAATTGGAGCGTTATTGTTTATTTCATCATTAATGACGTCGTGCTTCCATGCGTACCGTACCAGAGTCCACCTCCTCCAAGCGTACTAGCGTACCGTACCCCGGTACGGAACGAAGTGATCACACTGGTCAAACTAACCGGACTTTAGGGGCAAAGTGTACTCGGGTACGGTACGAATTGCCTAGTGTGAGTACGCCCTAATACTAATCACCCTAAAGCAAAACGTCTGACAAAGATACCACCAAGAAAATTCCTGTAGCCAGGAATATTTCTTCTGAATTCAAATAGAATATAAGAGTTTGGAAGTAGGGCAAGAAGTAAGGCTATAACAAACCTTTAACAGTCACCAATTGCCAAAACTGATGATTAATTTATTATTCAATTATTAAATGAATGACAACTAATTGATTCATCCATTACTTGTTGTAGCCCTACATTAACATTGATGTAACTTTAGATGTCACATTAGCCTTTGTGGTACTGGATGTTGTGGTATCTTTGATTTGATGGGTTTGATTTAGGCCTTTTTTTGCTGCTAATCCATGATAAATGCTGGTTAGGCTGCTTCAAACCGTGGAGGTCATCACTCTTGTTCTATTCAGTGTATGACACTATGCCATCTCCATCAGCCCAGAAAGTATGAAGATGACCGCCAACATATTCAAACAGTTTGTTTCATGATGCACAGATTTGGCACAAAACATATCAAGGACCAGTCACTTCAGTGTGAAGGCTAATATGATCGATGTTCACAGTAACCAAAACCCCACACTAATGGACCACACTTGTGCGTAATGTCAACCAGCCTGTGAGGGGGGAAACTTATTGGCTCCAAAATAGACAGTGCTATCTGGCTGAAGCTAATCGGCAAAAGCAGTGTCCCATGCTTCTTTCAACACTTTCAATATAATGTGTATTGATGGTCAATAAATAGCAAACATCTGAAGCTTGTGGAAATTCAGTGGAGTAGTTCCACACTACAATTACTGCAGCAATTGTTGGCAACAATTACCTACTGTAATCAACTCGCCACCATTCACTGAGAGGTTCTGAAAATCCTCGATTTACTGGAAATACTTCTGTACCATTTGGATGCGTTCTTTACGGATGCATATCTGAATAGTTTCTGCTTGTTAACTGTATATGATACCTGAACAGTTAACCATAAATCAACCACAAAGACAAGAAGTATTCATTCATAATAGCCAAAAGGTTTTGCTGGTATCTTGCTAAATGTGCCCGATGTTATTATTTTTGCTTCCATTGTGAATGTCTTCAGTGAGTACCAGAGTAAGCGACAGTCGAATGCTAACGTCTGGCATTTGAAGTATTTCACAGCTTTAAGGGTTTTATAGATTTCAAGGCACAGACACATTTTAATATATCTTTACAAGACTGCTCATAAATCATTTTGTCAGCTGTAAAATGGAACTTTTTGTTTGGTAACTTTTCTGAGAAAGCTTCATAAACACGAGGTCTTGTGTAACACCATCCCTTGGGGCAAGTTGGGGTTCTGGTCAGCATTTTGCATAAAACATCTGAGAACACTATTTTCCTCGCAGCCACCAGAGGTCAGTTTTATCTCTCTCTGGTGAATTTCTGAACAGGCACAGTCTCATCTCAAAAGTGTGTGGCATCAGCAGTACAGTGCTCTTTTGACCAAACTAGGCATCGCTGAAGTCATTTCAAGGAGAAGTGATGTACTGTAGAGTACCTCCTTCCAAACACTTACATTTAGGGCCAAAAGCCAGTCTGATTATTCTCACACTACTTTCCTCAGCAGCCATAGGTATTCCAGACTAAATTGATAGAGTGTGGCGATGGATTGCTTTAATCCGGGCTTGACAATAACTTTGGGGCTTAACCACCTTTTTGCTTGTTAAAAAAACAAACACAAGTATCATAAATTACTAAAATCATCCCCCTCAAACACAACAAACACAAGTATCATTAATTGCTATAATCATCGCCCCCATATGTGGTTAGCGACTGTCTTCTGCACTGACAAATTTGACCCGGTTTTGGTTGGCTTTAAGAGGTTTTGTTTTGTGAAGATGTTCAAAGGCTTGATGATGATGAGACATGTGCTTCACAGACTGCTAAGCTGCAGCTGGCCAAGCAGACAGCCCAGGACCACCCAGATGACCAAGGCTGCCAGGAGAAAGTCCAGGAGATCAGACAAGAGTATGACCATCTCTCTCTTGCTCTCTCTTTCTTTCTCTCTCAGCTCTCTCTCTTTTTCTTTCTTTCTCCCTCTCTCATTGAGGCATTGCCGTTGTCAGTTTTTGTTTACAGTTGACAGTAAGCCCTGTCTGGTCTGTCTTTCTCTGTTCCACAGCATCGTTAAGAACCAGCAGGCGTTGAGCGAGATCCTGCAGGACTTCAAATATGACTCCGAAGAGCCTGAATGAGGGAAGGGGAACGGAACACCTAGATAGAGAGAGCGAAGCAATAAGCAAGAAGCGATCCCTGGATGCTTCAGAGGGGGAGAGGAAGGCTGTTGGCGGATGTGAGGAGGGTTGAGGGGAGCTCGGCAGCCACAGCGCTGACACTGACTGATGCAGTGGTCCCCCACCACTTCTCCTCTCGTTCAGCATGAATTATTGATTGCTCTCTGGACTGTCTGCTTGTGGAGGCTTGACTGCTGATGCCTCTCTAATCGAGCCTCTCACCCAGTGAGAAGTGGCTGTGGAAGAGACTCCTGGACACACGCTGAGTGGACCGGTATTGATGTATATAAGTACTTATTTTTACATGCACATTTTTGTGGGATATGTACACTCAGGCTCCATAATTAGCTCAGGAAAACATCATCTCAAAATTGGAAGCTGCCTTGGGCCTGCAGTAAAATGTTAATATTGATGTACACCTTGGTCGCTCATTGAGTGTTCTTTTTTTTATTATTATTATTTTTTATCCTGCCTGCCTGCCTACTCCTCTCAGCTGTTTGTACACCATATTTTGACTCATTACCTGCTAAACCATCCCCATTATCTTTAAAGTCAGATCACAGACTGTGCCCTTGATTCATGTCACAGTATTTCACATAGCCTCATGCACCATTTTGTTAGCAAGAGTGCATAATGAATTGAGGATATAAATGTCATGGAAGTTATTGGATCACCAGTTGACAATTGGAATAAAATGTAAGTTGAATTGCAGTCAGATCAAGCGGTTCCATTAGTAATAATTGTTGGCAAATTATTGATAACATACAATTCTACCAGAAACATATATTTCCTGCCCTTGGATTATTTGTTTTTACGACTGAAACTTGTATAATCAAAAAATGTCATAAACTCACTAGATGACTGATTTAAGAAATGGTCTGTAAAAGGATATGTAATTCATAAGGCTCATAAGGTTTTTTTTAATTATTATTATTCAAAATACTTACAAATTAGATTACAAATCCTGAAAAATAGGCTATCCCAGCCAAATCTTAGCTACGTCTTTCAGTTTTGTTGTGATAAAGACTGATGATTTGTTTAAAAAACTTTAAATACAAATTTAAGTTGTTATCGTTCGCATGAATATATTAAAAACATGAAATTAAGCATACATTCTAGAAATGTAGACGTTTTCGACATTCCCCATCATGTTTACATAAAACACTACATATAACATTTGCGGCCAAAGGCTCTGACCTCATTTGACCAAAGCTGAAATTGATCAGATCGGCATGGTGGTTTCCTTTTGTTGGTGTTGCATATACATTGATGATAATGTACATTGGTGCCTTAAGTCTCCACATAACTTCCTTGTAGCCTTAAAGCAAAATCGCAAGCATTTGTATTTGAAAATAAGTCTGTAAAAAGGGACACCTGAAACCAGTAAACTCCTCTGTCTGCCCAATGCTACTGGACTTCCTCTCTATCGTCCAGCCTTTAGAAATCTCTCTGTTGACTGATTTTTTTATTTATTTTAAGAAACATTAATTACACATTTAAGTTGTTATTGTTTCAACAATGCAACTAAACATAAACTCTAGAAATAAATGGGAATTTACAACTGTTCCCACGTTTCCATACAACGCTACAGTACATAAAAAAAAAAATCTTAATACTGGCTACACAAAGGCTGTGACATCATTTTACCATGATGTTGAACTTGAAATTGTTTTTATTTTTTTGCATTCTTTATTTCAGGGGAACAATCTAAAGGGTCAGGCCCTGCCACACTAAAATATCCTAGATAAGAATGGAATTGTATATCTGAGATGCCTGTAAAGGTTTCTAAAATCCTTGCTTATTATGTGCAAAGAGTTTTGATTATGTTCGTAGGCAGAGAAAAGGCCAGTAAAATGGCTGACCGCCGGGTCCCGTCAAAGCCCTTCCAGAGATGCCACAGATGTTATGGGCCCTAACAAATAGACAATTAGTTCCTATTAATTATTTGAAAGAATGCATCTAAAAATGCATTTTAATCCAGAATACAAACACCTTGAGATGGCATGATAGGTCTTCCTCAGTTTAAGATTGCCTCCATCGATGTTCAGATTCCCAATGTACGGCTTGACGCTGAAACGCGTTTGTTTAGACATGGAGCAATAATAAAAAAGTGAAAAGAATGAATTAGTGAGTGCGGTTCTTTTGCACATTACAATCAGATTCCCAATGTCCCACTTACATGACATTGTTTTCATTAACAAGAAAACTATGGTTTTTACTTCAGTCCCGTTTTCAGAATCATATACAGTACATATGCATGTTAAAGAAACTGCGGCTTTAATATATTTGGGTCAAGGTCCACTTTATATACATACATTTCAAATGAACTGTTAAAGTAGGCAAAAGGGAGTAAAATGTATGTAGATAATGTATTATTTATATATTTAAAAAATGGTCCCATATCACTGACCAAGCAATATATAACAATGGACTAAATTCTTTCAAAAGAAGAATTTGAATGACTAATTACATTGTAACAACAGGAACATTATAGCAGCATCAGGCCAGCACGGTGGTTTCCTTTCGTCGGTGTTGCATATACATATACACTGATGATTTGGTGCCTTTTGTCTCCATAGATCTTCCCTTGTAGCCTTAATTGCAAACCTTTGCATTTGAGAATGCGTAAACCATGTCTGTAAAAAGGGAAGCACCAGAAAACCGGTAAACCCCTTTGTCTGTCCAATGTTACTGGACTTCATCTCTATCGTCCAGGCTTCAGAAATCTCTCCATTGGACAGTGCAGCAGCAGCAGTGTGAGCCGAAGCCTCTCTGCGTAGGAGGCGGCCTGTGCGAATGTGTGGTCCTCGGCTCCACTCTCGATCTGAAGTTCCACTCCGTCTGCTGAGGGAGCACCATCTGAGCGCATATTTCACCGTTTCACACTCTCCTGCATCCGAGTCTCCTCCTGCATCTTTCATACCCTGTGAGTCCTTCAGCTCTCCGCGGTGTGTGTGTGTGTGTGTGTGCAGTGCACTATGATTTATCACCTTGCAGAATCTGGATTAAGGAGAGGGCAAAGATGCAAACATTGTAATACTGTTCCAGGAAGCATCCGTCAGCCTCAGAGTGATATACAGTATACCTCAGACTGAAATGGTGTGACTTTGCAAAGGAAAAATACTCAGGTTCTGATATTATAGAAGAAAACTTCAATCACACAATGTTTTGGTATTAATGTCATGTAAATCAACAGGAAGTGTATGGAGATTGTGTTAAAAACAACACCTTTGTTAACCTGTGTGTGTCCATTTGACACATTATTCTTCATTTTTAAATAATGGGCACACACACAGTCTACAAAGCCAGTCTTATTTAACTGTTTTCAGCAATTCTACAGTTTCCTCAACAAGCGACAAGGTCGTTCTCAAAGCTTCCCGTTTTCCTCAGAGTCAGCATGGTGATCCTGAGCTTCGCCTCAGAGAAGAAACTAAGTAGGTTAGTGACCGGGGACGAGTCACAGGCACCGAGCTGAACGGGCCTTCACCAGAGTCCGGCTCCCATTATTGCCTCTGAGTTATGATGGGAAGAAAATGCTTTGCCCTCTCCCTATAAACAAGCCTCCAGAGGAACTCGTTACGTCTCGTCATTAATTATGTTTTATATGCTCCCCCCACTTGAGCTTTGTTGTGGCGATAAAGCAAACGAGTGCATTTTTGCCCATTTACAAAATGCAATAGAATGAATGCACTGCAAAATCATGTGTTTGATGTTTGGGAGTTGGAAGTGATTGAGTACAGTTGGAGCACTGATGGATGTATTTCTTTTGCCTCTGGGTTTATTGAAGGCTTGCATTTCTTCATAAATGGTAGGTACCTTTATAAAGTGCTTTTTCAGCATACAGTAACTGCACTTAATTTTATCACAAACAGAAGCCAGAGACTTCCCAGTCTCGTCAATTTCAATGATCTTCACATGAAAAAGAAATGCTTAATCTAGACCCTATATCACAATTATATAGACAATTTACAGTTAAACAAATATATGAATAAGATTTTTTATGGACAGTCACATTCAAACAAAATCCAGTCTGTATGTGTGTGTGTGTAAACAAACAAACATAAACAGGAAATGAAAATCTCGCTCACTGACCTGGTTGCGCGTCTTGTGGGACTTCTGCAGCCAGGCGCGCCACTGGTCGTAGAGTTTGATGCTGACGCTGCTGCAGCCTGAGGCGTGTTTGCGCACCCAGCCCAGGAACTGCTTCAGCTCCCGACGCAGCGCGGCCGTCTGTGACCCCGACTTCGCGTCGCACGACCCCGTCTGCAGGCGCTCTGAAGGAACCACAGGCACACACCATAATGAGAAGGCAGTGGCTGTGAAATAGCATTCACTTTTCAGCTTGCTCAAGGGAAACAAACAGCGCATCTTGACCCCTTGAAACCTCTATCACTGGCTTTCTTGTGCGGTTTCATCATTGATTGAACATCTGACTAACTTTATGC
>NC_085008.1:6284598-6319598 GCF_963854185.1 Sardina pilchardus
TCCTTTGACATCCAAAAAGCGTGGAAATGTTTTGAAGACATCTGCAGTTCTTTGTGGGTCATGCGCTAAGTCTTGGCGATGTTGGAACGTCATCTTCATCTTCTGAAGTACACTTGCTTCATCAGGAGTGTGAACAAGAAATGAAATAGCCTCCCTGCAGGCATATCAATCAAGCTGCTGAGGCAGTGTGCTTGCTGATCTTCGGCGCTTCGGCCCTTGTTCTTGAGGCACTGGGGCTTCCTTGGCTGGCCGTTTAACTGTAGTCCTAGACATGGTCTTGAGGCTCCACGCTAAATATCCACTGCATTTCTCCCCATCGTAGAAATGCTCCTGTTGCATTTAAATGAATTAATGAACATCACAAAACACTATCTATGACACTACATTTCCAGTCACTATCAAAATGTTTTAATCTTTCCCATTTTTTTTAGCTACGGTAATTATTCATTGATGAAAACTAAAACGTTAATCTGTGCTATGTTTTTTTACAATCATTGCCAAACTTACATAGCCTTTTGGAGAAAAGGGATCCTTCAGTGAAGGAAAGAGCGTAATAATTCCCAGGGCATACTTCTCCCTCTGCTGACGGCTGGGAATCCTGCTTTAGAGAAAAGACAACAGTCCATCTTAAATTAGTTTTATTTAATACAGACAGAAGTTACAATATATCATTACAATAACATATGGTCCTTCTTTACAGCTATTATAATATCAACCTTATTAACTCTTACCCATGTCTCTCGGTCATATCACTTGCCAGTATGTTGACAAGCTGTCTCCGGGTGCGGTGGCTCAGTGAATTTTCTGACTTGTACTCTTCAAGAATATCCTCTCCTCCAGGCTTCCTAAGCAAGGCATTTTCAACCATCTGCTCACATAAAAAAAGTTATGTGTATGATATATATAACAAATAAATCACCGGAAGAAACACATACCACATCATGTTTGTATACACTAAAGGTGAAATCCAGTAGAGATGCAAAATACAAATACCTAGAGGTAAACCAATAACATTACTTTGATTAAGGGCGAGTTTGGAACCACATGCTTTGATTGGTGAGAATTTCAATTACCTCTTTTGCAGCCTCTGACACAGAAACTTTTCCTGTAGAACTACCCATGTCTTCTTTGCTGGATCTACTCCGGCCTGTGGGAATACCCTGATCCCTTAGGTCACTGTCACTTGAAGAAAGTGACATGGTGTCCGTGAGGGAAGAGTGTGTATCCGGGGAAGATGGGGTTGAATGAGCTAGAGGGGAAAAATCTTTACAAAAGAGCATTTGATTAAGTTCATTTTTGTGTCTGTATCCATTTTACAATACAAGTTTAGGTAACTTAAACTCTGGTGACAGTTGGTAATATTATTAATAACAAGCTGTGTAATAATGTATTACTGTAAGTATTAGACAACATATCACATAAAACTAGCCCAACCCTGTCCAATATCATCATATCATTCCATGAAGAAAGGTCACTAGCAGCTGCATGAAAGAGCAAAACTTGGCTATGCATTGACTGTAGGCTAAATTGACAACATACGATTTTCTGATGACACCTACCTTCATCTGAAATCCTTTCACGTACTGTCAGGCATAGATCTGGATGAGCCTCCAATAACTCAAGAAGAATGTCTTCGTCAACAGCTGTATCAGTTTCATCGAAAATCTCAAGTTGAGCAGCATCAGAAAGCCCAAACTTACTTTTGACTGTCAGAGATTGAGAGAGCAAATGTATCCATAGAAAGTCACCACAAACAAATCTTGAACAGCACAGATTGAATAATTGATCACCCTGTTTTGCTCTTGACTCTGAAATATTACAACACTTGTTATCAGTAGTATTATGAGTTACGCCACTGCATACGAGGTTATAAAAATAACCTTACCTTCAGTGATTAATTCCAAAAAGGTGAAGCCTGAATGCAATTTGATGTACTTCTTTACACTGAAGTATTTCACTTTTAGCAACATGGTGTCCGGCTAAAACTGCACCTGTGTAGAAAGTGGGAAATATTTGAAAATCTTTGAACTCGTTTAGCCATGCTATGAGGAACACACTATGACGTTTACTAACTAACACACAGACAACGTTCCCAAAATAGTCTGTGTTGCATGAAGCCCTAACGACAGTCTCTGACCATGTTCTTAAAAATCGTGTGTCATCATTGACCTGCTGCTGGCACTCCTGGATAATATGCAGGATTGCTAAACTTGGTTATGTGCAGTTGTGCCCAGAAAATGCTCTCTCTCCCCCTCAAACCCGCTCGCCGCACACACCCCTCCTTTTTAAATCTGGTTTACGTTATGGAACAACATTGAAACATAATATTCTGACAGACATTCTCTCACACCCTAACTTATCTAGCTGTAGCCTATATTGCTACTAGCTTGCTGCTAGTCGCATTTTTATACGAACTCATATGGCTAACGTGAAACGCATATTAAATTCTAATCCAATTTTAACCTTAGTCAACAACCATGCCAACAATGTCCCAAGCCAACGTTAAGATACACTTTGCAAGCAAGCAATCCTTGTATTACCACGTTTTTGCAAGCTTTGAGATAATGGGTGCCGGTGCCCCAAACCCCGCCTAGCAAAACTTAAAAACTATGCAAACTGTCTGTGTTAAATTAGTAAACGCATTTCTTACCTTAAGAGTATTCCTGACAATAATTGTCTCTCCACGTTACCAACTAGCTGTTATATATGGGCATGCATTGTCAATGAACTCACATTACCTATAATTACTTCCAAATAGAGGTTCTCTAACGTCTGCATTTTCAAAAGACAACAACGACTCCCCCCACTTCCTCCCCCTCCTCCTTCCCGCTCATTCAGTAGGCTATGTAAAAATAAAACCCACTAGCATTTCGTAATTAATAATACAAAGAAAGTGGACTGTTAAGCAATGATATTACCTGTAAACAACATATATTTACGCTGTACAATAAAAACGTTTGGGAGATAATGTCGATAGCCTACTTTGGCGATAGGTAGGCTAGTTTAGCCTGCAGTTTGCAAAGTTTTGCATGCTTTGTTTGATAGATAGTCACATTCCACCAAACATTAAAAAGTGATTTAAATAACAGCACCCTCAATATAGGTATGGTTCTTACCTTTTCGCCTGTGTGCACGTAGCCTGTATCGATCTCGATTCCAAGCAAGGTGTCATGGTGGCAGGTCCAGGAAAGAGAGCGTGCCAAAACCGGATGTAGAAAGTAACTCGAAACTGAGTGTTAACTATTAACTCCTTCGAATAACACCACCAATAGAGCTTTTTTAGCACTGCAAGTGTTGAAACAACACCCCAATCAACACCCATTAACTCTGAATTATTCACACCAGAAATTTTAACTCAAATTAACACTACCGATTTTGCTGTGTATGGACTTTCCTTCATCTTAAATTGCACTGGCATATAGGTCAAAAAGCATCTGCGTGCTTGTAATGATTTCTGATGTTATAAAAGAATTATTCACCAAATTCAAAAGCAACTTGAAGCTTGTGGGAGAATCAGAAGGGATGTCACTGGATATGCCTCCTTACACAATCTTATCAGAGTACAGGCAATCTCTTCCAAAACAAGCCGTGAATGATTTATTCATTCCATCCAGAGAGAAAGACTGACAAGTAAGTTTTCTTTGAGGGGGGCTTTAACATCAAGTAAAGGTGTTTCCCTCTGTCTTCACTTATTCTATGTATGTACATCTTTATCAATTTCTGCCTGATTTTTTTCTGACCCCATTTTACAGAATATCATTTCCCTCTCTTTGGAATGTATTCAGGTCAACACAATCCCCAACTCTGTGGTGTATGTAGAAGTTACTTCTGGAAGTATGTCTCATGTAGGGATGCAACGGTACAGTTTTGCCACGGTTCGGTTTGTATCACGGTTTTTGGGCCACGGTAACGGTTCGGTTTCAATATATCAATATTATCTTGGCTCTAGCATACAGGAGGCTATATTTGCCTTTTCTATTTCAAATCAACAATGTGCTTCTACTTACACTTGCAGAGAAAATATTAAATGCATAGCCTGACACAGATGAAGCAGAATCACAAAAATGTATTAAAAGAAAAAAACACCATCATTGCCTTCTGTCATAAACAGGCAATGTTATCCATAGTGCAGTGCAGCATAAAGTAATGTGTAGTTATTTATTTAATAAACTCACTGTTCTTCACACATTTAAAGAAAATACTTAACTGTTATACGGGTCATTCCGTGTCAAATCAGATAAGATTGTTGCTGCACCGTCTCAGATTTTGTTCAAACTTTGTGTATATCATCAATGGGTCCTAAAACCAAGGCCTGTGAAATATTTCTGTGGAAATCATCTGTCTTCATATCTTTTTTAGACCTTGAAATTCTTTCATTTTTACAGCTTGAAAAACACATGCCATGTCTGGGCATTAATATATTGACAAATATGTTCCCTAGCCTCCCCAAATTTTCTAGAGTGGAAGATCAACTCATAATAAGCATGTGTAAACAATTTAAAGTCTGTACTAAATGTCTCTTGACTCTCGAAAGGGCCCTCAATTTTGGAAAAACGTGCATTAAGTGTGATATTAAGGGTATTAAAAAACTGTTTATCTTTTTCACTTGGTATCAGTCACTATTTCCTCTTCAAATAAGGCAGTTAATTAATGTTTTCCCACAATTTGAAGTCTCCACAACAAATAACCATGACAATAATAACAATAAAACAAGGCATGTTTGTATTTTGTGTCATTTTCATGTAACTGAAATGCTATGTGGGGTAGGTAGTAGGATCATGAAAATCTATGTGGAAATAGAAAAGTATATGGACATGTAGTGTGTAAAGTTCTAATATTGCGTCGAAGCCCCGTTCACAGAATAAATGCATGTAGTTACAGGTGTTTTGGTAACACCAGAATAAACATTTACAATAAAAAAAGTGAAGTTTGGCACCCCCCTCTGGTGAAACAGTAGCATTTTGCTACTTTTACAAGGCATTAACTCTGGTAGCTATTTGAATGGAATGGAAAGGCTGTATTTTACTTCCCGTATTCAAAAAGAAGCAGAAATTCCTAATACCTTGAAATTGAAAAGGATGCCAAATACACAGAATTATATACTTGAAATTATGTTTTAACCATTAATCTAAAATAGGCCTATCATTAGTTGGTGGCCTTTTTGCTATCCTTTTCAATATCAAGGTATTAGGAATTTCTGCTTCTTTTTGAATACGAGAAGTAAAATATAGCCTTTCCATTCCATTCAAATAGCTACCAGAGTTAATGCCTTGTAAAAGTAGCAAAATGCTACGGTTTTGCCAGAGGGGGGTGCCAAACTTAACTTTTTTTTATTGTAAATGTTTATTCTGGTGTTACCAAAACACCTCTAACTACATGCATTTATTCTGTGAACGGGGCTTCGATGCAATATTAGAACTTTACACACTACATGTCCATATACTTTTCTATTTCCACATAGATTTTCATGATCCTACAACCTACCCCACACAGCTTTTCAGCTGCATGAAAATGACACAAAAATACAAACATGCCTTGTTTTATCCTTATTATTGTCAAATTCATTTGATTTGGAGACTTCACATTTTGGGACAACATTAACAAAGGATTATATTTCTATAGAAAAGACTCATTGATGGCAGGTGTGTCCCAATAAAAAAGTTTTGAGACCCTCAATATCACTTTTTTTGCATGTTTTTTCAGAAACTAGGGACTTCTGTACAACCAATGAGACTGTGGTACAAACATGTAATCATTGAATCTTACTGAGAACATGCTTGTCTTCCATTCTATAAAGTTTAGTCAGGCTAGGAATGATACTTTTTAAGATATGAGTACCTTAACATGGCCTCCAAGATAAGGTCATTTAGAGAGTGTAAAAAAGCAAGGCCAAAAAGACAATGAAAACAATAGAATTGAGCAAAAATATTTTACAGATTTTAGTTATGGAACCTAAACATTGTGTAGACAAACTTTGAAGAAAATCCGAGTCGGTGCTGCAACCATTTTCCTGGATTTTGTCTGATTTGACACGGAATGACCCATACACCCTCAAAAAAGTAGTGAACAATTCTGAAAATCTTCTCAAAATAATTGGTGAGGTAGTATTATGTGTAGTTTCAAATGGATATTTGATTTGGGAGTGCCTGCCCTGTCCTCTTTTATGAACGTAAAAAATGTAAACATAGACAAAAGTGCAGTGCAGCATTAAAAATATTAGAACAATGAAATGAACATTATTGCAACCTGATGTTGTCAGGGGGGGGCAATATTCCGAGAAGAAAGTGGCAAATTTGCCACTTCACAAAGTGTCTGTTTCCCCTGTGTCTCCTGTCGTGTGTGTGTGTGTGTGTGTGTGTGCGTGTGTGTGCGAGAGAGTTGTGTGATTGACGAGTGGACGAGCGATTGACTGATTTAGCAGTGAGTTTATTGTTTTTCGAGTGGACACCTCCCGCTGCCCGTAGCCTAGCATGTACAACGTCAGGAAAATAAATGACCCGAGTTTGGAATGACATGTCAGCCTCCCCATCTCCTATAACCTCCCATCCCTACAATATTTTCCAGTAAACTATCAAAAAGAGAATACACTCAGCTGTGTCGGCGTCACGCTTTCTTAGGCTACGCTAGCGAGCAATCAACGCAGGGCAGAACCACGGTTACAATGTTACACACAGACTTTATAATGTGGCAAATTTTCGACCTTCTAAAGTGGCAAATTTGCGTCTTTACAAAGTATATATACGTGGCCCTAATACGCCGTCGTATTCGTTATGTCTTTGGGAATTATAGGAATATTGTTGTCGAAAGGCTGCAGCAATGGATGGTTGGGTTTTCGGTGGCAAACTAACTCTCCGTGCTGCTCCACTTAAGGTTACAGCCGGGTGATGAAGGCGCAAGTGGGCCGACATGTTGGATGTGTTACCTTTATTAGGTGATCGTTGTGAAGCAGTGCTTGCAATGCACACTGTGCTTTGTTTACTGACGGTCTTTTTGCCTTGTTCGTGGGCTACTTCAAATGTCGCCATGATCATGCAGCCGCCGGTGAAGTTTGTTTCTTCTCACATGACTCCTTCATTTGCATTTCAACGCGCTTATTGGCTCTTGGGAAATTCAGTAAAATTCTGATTGGTTGTTGCAAGGTTGACGAGAGGCAAGCTGAACAGTCAGAGAAAACGCATCCCCCGGGTCCTAAGCACTCCTTGCTATCGCTCCCAGGCTACGCGCGCGCAATAACCTTGTATTTAATAAAAAGTTTAATGTCGCGTATACCGAAATATTGCGGTTTAGGTGAGTCTATTGAACCGAACAGGCCAAACCGAACGGTTCAATAAATTATTGAAAACCGTTGCATCCCTAGTCTCATGTACTTGAGCCTCCACAAGTGAGTTTTGCAAGTGGGTATGTGTTCCATTAAATCACATTCCCCATCATGTAACTCATTATTGATTGATTGTGCACTGACATCCATGACTGATCTTAATTACGTTTGCCTCAAGGGAGCGATGATTATTAAGTGGACAATAAATAGCTAGTGCTAGTTTTCCAATTGTGTTAGCCATCCAAAACTAATGAAAAACAGAATTTAAACATCATTGAAGTTTAAAGTCTTTCTCACACACACACACACACACACACACACACACACACACACACACACACACACCAATATAACATCTTTATGCACCTTAAAGTGTCTTGAACATAAACTTAATGTTCCCAGTACTATCAACACATGTCTCTTCCCCATTAAACACAATAAAACGTGAGGACAGAAGTGTCGTGCCTTCTATCCTCAGAGCGTGCTGAGAGAGCCCCTGTGTACAGCACAGAGAGTGGCGCTGGAGCAACTTACCCACATCTACGATGTCTAGCGTCAGCACGCGCGAGGACGCCGAGCCCAGCTGGTTGGTGGCCTCCACCCAGATCTCGTAGGGGGTGAAGACGGCCAGACCGTTGGGGATGTAGCAGGTATTTATGCCTCTGTTGTGGTCTGTGCACACTGTCTCCTGACCAAACCACCTGCAACGCACATGAATGCAGAGAACCTGTGTCCTCAGCCAAATTCAACTCACATTCATTGCTGTTGTGGTGCACTGCTAATGCCAGCAGTTTATAAGACATAACGTACAAAAGGAATGCACTTAGTGGGAACAAACTTACGATTCCAAAACTCCCGGTGTGGCTCAACGTTTAGTATTATTAGGTTATGTGGAGAACCACAGTCACACACAATTGAGTTTTACATTCAAGGACGCCAACGCTAATGCCAGCTACAAGTCTCATCAAAATACCCAACATTATAAGGGACAATAAAACCTTTTGTTCTACATAAAGCATTTTGGCAAAATGTTTAATAGCATACAAAATAACATGCAAAGTACGACAGTGAAATGATGCTTTTTTTGCTAAACAGATCTTGAAACAGATGTCGAAAGCCTGCCTGGATCGAAACTTAGTGCACAAGTGTGTGTATATGTGTATGCATGTGTACACAATCATGAGTTTGTGTGTGTGTGTGTGTGTGTTTGTGTGTGTGTGTGTGTGTGTGTGTGTGTGTGTGTGTGTGTGTGTGTGTGTGTGTGTGTGTGTGAGTGTGTGTGCGTGTCTGTCTGTGAATGTGTGTGAGAGTGTTTATGGGTCTCCCTCCTTGTGTGTGCACATGCTCATGGGTTTTTATTTTGGTGTGTGTGTGTGTGTGTGTGCGTGTGCGTGTGCGTGTGCGTGTGCGTGCGTGCGTGCGTGCGTGCGTGCGTGCGTGCGTGCGTGCGTGCGTGCGTGCGTGCGTGCGTGCGTGCGTGCGTGTGTGTTTGTGTATTTTCCAGGGTTACCTCAGCTTATACTTG
The DNA here is from genome assembly GCF_963854185.1 of Sardina pilchardus. Taxonomy (NCBI): domain Eukaryota; kingdom Metazoa; phylum Chordata; class Actinopteri; order Clupeiformes; family Clupeidae; genus Sardina; species Sardina pilchardus. The sequence continues at coordinate 6,293,442 of NC_085008.1, forward strand.
AGTGTGTATCTGGTCCTGATGAAGCCCTCTCCAGGCCCCCCAGGGCTCCATCTGCAGGTCAGGTCCTTGGTGTTGTGGGACCAGCAGGTCAGGTTCACGGGTCTCTGAGGGGGCACTGGCAAGGACAGACGAAACACACAGCATCCTTCATTACACACCTTGATCAATGTGAAGCCTTAAAAACCAACAAGCAAACAACCAGCACCACCGAGGGCTCCGGATGTCTGCAATCAAAGCCCTCTGGGTTCTGTGATTACTTACTGCCTACATAGAGGCAGGAGCCGCCCAGGACCTCCCCCTTGCGTCCATGGCACACGAGGTTGTCCCCGGACTGCTGCTGGGAGCCGTTGAGGTTGTGCAGGGTCACGGAGAGGACCCCGGGGCCCTGGACCTGGTACACGCTGCTGGGGAGGCGGTTCCCGTTGAAGGTCCAGTAGAGGAAGCCGGCGTGGAGCTGCAGCCCGGGGCTCAGGGCGCAGGTGGCCGTCAGACTGGAGCCCACCAACAGCACAGGGTCCTGCGGAGACACCACCGCCGAGCCTGAGGAGAGGAGAGGAGAGGAGTCAGTACAGAGAGCATGGAAAAGATGAAATCTTCTGTATAAAATCAATGTTTCTGCCTATAGGGAACATCTGTGGGAAACCACTGGTAGCATGTTTTAGTGTAATGTGGTGCCATGGAAGCAGGGTGAGTTGTGCGAAAACTGAGCCCTGTGTTTACATGTTTTTGTTTTCAGGAACAAATCTCTGTGTGTTGGCTCCGATGCATCAATCCTACCCTCTGCCCCAGAGCAGTAAGCATGTAAAAAATTGGACGGAGATTAAAAATAAATAAAACATGACCCCCCCGTTTATTTTATTCCTCTGCAAAAGACCAAGAGTGAACCCCCACGATTACCGCACGCTGCTGCAAGAGAACAGCGACTCAGCTGGATCCAACCGAAAGCTGGCCGCATTGCACAAGCATTGATATACAGATGGATTTTATCCGCCAAAGCATTCCTCACCACACTTAGCTGACAAAGCCTCCACAGAAATGTAATGCTGCTTATTGGACAGCAATGGTGTCAATATGTTTCATGAAGTGCGCCATAACAGCCATTTAGGAAGTCTTTTATGGCAGAGAAGTCCTTCAAATGACAGAATAAATAGTGACATGAGATCTTTTCCATTATGTAAATATTCCACATTTGTATAGATTTTTAAGTGAGGAAAAAAAACCTATCAGCAATTATATGAAAAAAAAGTATTGATGCATAGTCTTTCAATCTAAAAATGTGATCGATTGGGATAATAAGACCTCAAACACTGACAAAAGCAACGGTAGACAGTGTGATTGTGTTTGTGTGTGTGTGTGTGAGAGAGAGAGAGAGAGAGAGAGAGAGAGACAATGTGTGTGTGTGTGTGTGTGTGTGTGTGTGAGTGTGTATGTGTGTGTGTTAGAGAGAGAGAGAGTGTGTGTGTGTGTGTGTGAGAGAGAGAGAGAGAGAGAGACAATGTGTGTGTGTGTGTGTGTGAGAGAGAGAGAGAGAGAGACAATGTGTGTGTGTGTGTGTGTATGTGTGTGTGACAGAGAGAGAGAGAGAGAGAGAGAGAGAGAGAGAGTGTGTGTGTGTGTGTGTGTGTGTGTGTGTGTGTGTGTGTGTGTGTGTGTGCATACGATACCAAGTAGAGTTCAGAAGGGTCTGCTGGCTCCGCTAATCAGGTTTGATTCCATATTCCATAATAAAATACAAACTCAAATTCAGGTCATGAAAGAATGCTAATTTCTCAGCATAGAAGAATGCTAATTTTGGCGGGGTGAGAAACCTCAGCAAAGAGTGTTCTATTTTTTTTTTTGCAGAAAAAAAGTCATAAAAGTGCCACCAGATTTACAGCACTGATGTCACTCCGAAGGAATGTTCTGTCCAGATGAGGCAGTCATATGTAAACTGTAAAATACACCTAAAACACAGATGGATTGCATGGACTTCTAATGCTTTTATTGTGCCTTCATATCAATCAAAACGGCAACCTGTATTTTTAGCACTCAGTGTTAATCACTGGTCACAAAAACCTTAGGATGCCCCTTGTGCGAGCGTTTGGAGAGCCCCTTTTTAATGGCTGGATTTATGAGTGTAGGCCGGACTTGTCCGGAGAAGGAACCTGGAGAGGTCGTCTCAGGTAGTTTGTCAAAGCCCTGAGTGTTTTGCCATCCCAGCTCGCCCACTCATTTGTGTCTGAAATATGATTGATGTTCATGAGAAGTGTTACCAAAAGAGAACTAATCTGCAACAACTCCACTCCTTTGGGGAGATCCAAAGGTTAACGTGTGAAGTTTATTATGCCGGCTCTTGGTGGGGATCAGAAAAGCTTTCTAACATATGTGCCAACGTGCCCTTTCCAGTCTGACAGGACCAGACAAAAAGCCCTCCAGACAGATATGCAGTAATTTACGAAGTGGTATTTAAAATATTTAACCATTTTAGAACACTGTATAACATCTATCACAGAAGTCAGCCTCTTAGGATCTAGGACACTACCACCTCAATCTAAAATCTGTCCAGCAATCTCAAGAAAGATGAAGAGAACGAAGGCTTTGTGCTTTAGTTCTGTAACCTTATTAATCAATCTAATATACAACGTTAGCCTATACAACGTTAGTTTTTCGAAAAGGAATTAAATAGTCCACTTAGTTTTGTATGAAAATAATATTTCAGTGAGGATGATTATGTGATCATTGAATATAAACTACTAATAAGAGATCAGTGCTAATAAATGGGTTATAAAAGTCCAGATTAAATGTGAGGTTAGAAAATGATAAAGCAACTTTCATGTCGCATATCACACTCTAATTGACATCAAGAAAACATAAACACTTATGTAATGCCTGAAACTCATACGAGAAAACGACTCCCACTTCTGAAAACCCGCATGAAGAGATATTTGGTCAGCTGTGTCTCCTCCAAACTTTTCTCACATTCCCCAGGCATCTTCATACAGCTGAGAGGCACATTGGCCTTTTGTTGACAACTATGAGAAACGTGTCCAACCCCTTCTCATCTGTCGAATGATAATCCGCGTATGCTGCAGACCACACGTCGAACAACCTGTCACTCAAACTGCAGTTTTGTACTTACGTGCAGGCGAGGTGAATATTTGATGAAGAAGCAGCAGGCGACACCAAAACCCAATCATATTTCTCGTGGGATATTCTTTGACAAACACGCCGGTCGGAAAAAAGTTAAGGTACGGTTACAAAATCCATTCCAGTGGTTCCATTTGCAAAGGCCCTGCCACGACCATAGAATGACTAGCCCAACGCAAATTAATGGATTAGCATCATCGCTCAAACAAACGCATAACAAAGATGAGAGATGAGCGAGTTACTGTTAGTCGAGTAAAGGTTTGCCTGGGCGCACGCCTGAAAAACTCAAGTATCCAGCGGAATACTTCTCAAGCCCCTCCCAAAATCTTCCTGCAGTCAGAAGTCATTAGTACTTTATTGAGTTTCGTTGCTATGATTTTGGCTTGTTTGTTTGTGTGGTTCCTCTTGGGCTCTTTGATGTTTGGCTCAGTGCGTAAAACTCCTTACTTTTGTCAGGCAATTAAAACTGAGCACGGATGCGTGTCCATGAGCATCATAATGTCCTCCTGGCGCCCAACAGGCATGTCCTATCATGGCAGATGTGCAACACCAATAATGTTTTCACTTAAGAGACTAAATCATATGTAAATATATGTGTATACCAATTATCCAACAAATTGTTACAAAATTATGAACGTGAGATATCTTGATTCATATCTTCAAAAATAAAGTAGACCTATCAAATAATTATTTCAATCAATTAGTCTACTGAAGATCAGAAGTAGGTCAAGGACAAGTGTCTACAAAGTATCATCAGCGATCATTTATTCATTTTAAGATATTGGCCATATCAACCTCATCTGAGCATCAATCTCCCAAAGGGTTATATAATCAAATACTAAGCATGAATTTAAATTTTCAGACAGTTCCTCTGCACTTGGCATTTTAATCAAAAAAGAAGTATCAGGCCATCTATCTCTCTCCACAGTTCTCTGAAAATGGTTGGCCAAAGTGCCCCATACCACATCAGTTAGATATTTTTGGGGTGCACCACTTGTCTGCCAATCAAATGTGGATGAACAAATCAAATACAGAGTTGAAACAGAGGTTTAAGAAATTAAATCCTTCATTATGTGTAAGAGCTTTGGATGCAGTTCTTCTTCTTCTTCAAAAACAAATCTGAATCAATATGAGTCTTTTCATGTCTGCACCATATACCACCTAAACAATGAGAAGAGAAGATAGATGCATACTGTTTTGTGTACCCGTTGACTACAGTACACATGACTGGAAGGACTAAGAATCCTTGTTGACACAGTTTGGTTTCACAGTTTTCACTTTATATCCCCGGCATCTGCAGCAGCATTCCCCAAACACCCAGTATTGAACTATTCTGCATTCTGACCTGGGATCAACATTTCCCAGCATCTACTCAACCACAGTCATTTCGAACAGAATGTAGCTGAACTGACCTCAGACTGGTATGTGCGGGCGAGACATCCTAGCATATGTGGCCATCGTCTCTCTCCGATTCACAATATGGACACTTCCTCCATTAGTTCAGCGCACAGTCTCTCTTCCTGTATCGCACACCACTGTAACAAATCTGTGAGGTCTACCAGGGACTCTTCCTGCTCGTCTCAGTTGTCCTAAACAAACACACCATCATGCATAGGTTCTGCTAAAAGCCTCAGACAGACTCGGAGAGAGGTTGAGAGTTGTCCCTGTTTTGACAGATAGTTAAACATTAGCACACCCATCTCCTTGAGGGAATATATTCCAGCACTTTGTCTCATCGGGTCTCACTCCTAATGGCATTCACAGCCCTTAATCCAACCAATGACATGTCCCGACAATAGGCGTGTTTCCTCTTTCACAGAACGAAACGTACAGGCAAAGAAACGTCTGATCTGTGAGGGCTGGTGTCTATGAGAACTGCTTAAAAGACCAGTGAGGCTTCAAGAAGCAGGAGAACACGTTTGGGATAACTCATATACTGTCATTCATTTGGGACTTCTACAAGAATAGTTTTTATTTTATTTATCATAGGCTTCTATTTTGCAGCTCATCTACTTCATACAGTAAATCTCTGAAATATGAGGTGGCATAATAGAGAGCCACTGGCCATGGTAGAGTATTTACCGTTTCCTGATTTAAAAGTGTCTCCAGCTTGCTTGCTTTACAACGGCAACAATTCTACAAAATTCTTCCAATGGAACCAGCAGGCATCCAATTCCTCAGTTGGACGCTCTCACACATCTCCACCCGGAACATATTGAAACCACACACAGGCTTAGAAGCCCCCAAAACATGGGGAAAAGCATAGGTGAGCCTGGTGCTTGTAGTAGTAAGGAGATGTTATTGAAACATTGAGTTACCATTGAACTGAATAATTGTTATATGACATGAAGGCTAAAACACTACTCTATTATATCATATAAATATAACATGTCAAGTGTAATATTCATTCATTTGATTGTTCCAATACATCTGCCATTCATTTTTGTTTTTCTCCCAAGGTTTTCTCAGCTGGCTCATGGCTGGCTTGGAACAGCCAACAGAAAAAAAAAACATTGCTGATCCGGTTGGAACTGTTCTTGCAACTAATAGCAAAGAGACTCCCAACCACAATCATATTGGTCAACTGCTGTAGAGACAGTACTGAACACCAAGTATTGAGGATGACACCAAGGGAGGTAACAGGCCTACTGATTAAATATAAACGTATCTGCACTGTAGCCCATTGTTTCTTTGAACAAAGGCAATAGCGTCTGTTTAATTAGTAGCTTACCTAAGCGTATATGTAAATGAGTCCCTGTGAGCTAATTGACCTTCAGGCTTGCCCAAACCCATCTACGTACGTATTTCAATACAACTGAACAAAAGACTTGATGTCATTTGACACATTTTCTATCTCTTTATTCACCTCATTGTCAAGGTTCATATTATGGACATTCTTAGTTCCTCTTCTTAAATCGTTCATAGGTCTTGCTTCCCATCCTCAATGAAGGGATTTTTCTCTATCTCTTCCACTCTAAGTCATATTACAGCAGAATTTGCCGTTTCTGTCTCTGTTTCTTTCTGTGTATTGTCTTGAATATGTGAGTCACACTGGGTGAACTCTAGGCATCATCACCATCAGTAGGCTATAACTATAACCATCATTTTAAACACTCAGTAAAACACAAAATGTATACATCCATACCATAATTGTTTGTGTCTCTTTTTTCATAATCATTCACAGACTCATTACTGTCAGGCTGCGTCAAAGAGATGGGTCTATGTAAATGCATTGCTATTGTATAAAACAACCTATGCACTTTTGACTTTTCTAATGCAACTAAATAACAGTTTTGTCCTTGCATTTCTGAGTCTGTTTTTGTCACCATTTAGTACCCCGCCATTGGCTTCATCATTTCTCCAGATGCAGATGCTTTACTAAATATCCTCATCAGGTAAATATTCCTGGGGACAGAACTCTCACATGTACTGTATCTTTTCTTAGGTTGATCACACACAATATTCCACCTATTAGCTGGTGTTTTGTAGACTAAAAAGCGGGATATGTCACCTTAGAAATTGTGCTATAGTAACATTTTAGGAAAATAAAATTCTCCTAAGTGTGTTTGGAAAGTTCTCAGACACTTTAAAGTTTTCCACATTTTGTTATGTTTCAGATCAAATCAAACTAATCAAAATTGCAATCTCCACAATATCAAGGCTACACCACAGCTAAAAAAGGATTTTGAATAGTTTTTTTTAATGTATTAAAAATGAAAAGCTGAATCATCCCATAACAAGTATCCAGACCATTCACTTAGTACTTGAGCCTTAACAATGATCACCACCCAAGTCGTATTTTGAAATAATTGCTCAATCCTGGTACCCTGAGGAGCATCTACCAGGTAGCCTACACTGTAAGATTGCCATCAAGAATTCACTTCAGCGCCTTCCCATCCTATGCAAAATCATCAATCCGGAAATATGGATAGCCTGCTCATTTACATGAAGCTGTGGTTAAAGGAATACAAATAAATGTGTAAACGTGCGTAAAGAGTTAATACCAACGTTTAAAAATTCTGCGATTAAGCTGTTTAATAAGACAGCAGTTGCTAACGTATCAGAAAGGGTGTATTCGCCGTTTTCATCACTGCGCATCCGAGGCAGGATTATAGTTCAAACATGAAACACACCCTGAGCTGCTGAGCCACCGCACCACCACGCCGCAGCACCATGCACAACGCAGAGAAATAAAAGCAGCATGGCAAGGTGGCTGCGCCGTGTGCGTGATGATGTTGAGAGTGACGACACCACAGTCTCATAGCACAGATCACCGAGGCAGATAGAGATCGAATTGAAGCCACGACTGGTTGAGGCATCAAGGACCAGCCATAACGCCAGTGCTCGCCGAGACTGTGCTTTCTAAACCGGGCGAAGAGATGCTTCAGTTCGGCGGCAGGGTGTGCGGTTTCTCCGCTCTCGTCTCCTTGGTTTTGTTGGGGTCTGCGGCTGCATTTTCCGATTTGTTTGACAACCAACTAGGAGACATCAATTACTGCAAAAAGCAATGCCAGATAACCATCAAAAACAAAAGCCCCACAAAAGTAAGTAATCTGCGCAAACGCTTTAGGGCAGCATGGATAATCCGTCGGGGACAGAATAAGACCAGCTGTACAATCTCATGACATAATCATGAATGTGATTTACAAACTCCTCGTTCATTGTGGAGGAAGGCGCAGTCTATCTGCAGACTGCTTGATCGGTCTGGAATAATTCAGAACGTACTGCATCCAATATGTATATCAATAAGGTTTGCAAAATGCGTCAGGCCCGATGATACGCCCTATATGTCGCCCAAATTTAAATCTTATTAGAGGTTCTGAAATATGCAACCTTGGTTTTGCATAAACTTGGGAGCTTCTCTCGCTATTTCGTAATCTGCATGACAATCCTTAAATTCATCGATTTTATTCTTCTTCAGCACCTTTTGTCCTGGTACCTCGAACAGACAAAATCCACAACAAACCGAAAGAGAACGACCGTGACGCATTGTGTCTCTTGTGCATGTTGTAATTAAAATCGTTGTTTTAAAACAAGAAAACGTTGGCGACGTCAAGGTGTAGTGCCTGCACCTTTTGATCTATTGTTGACTTTTGACAGTGTTTGAAGAAACACATTTTTCATTCTACAGAGGGATTGATATTTTCAAGAGACATGGCCACTTGCCTCCCAGATCTCTCTTTTGTTGGATGACACTCTCCCAGGCCATTTCCCTTAGGAGCATTGATAATCCGTGTCTAACAGAAAGCACTGCCGTCTGCCCTTGTGTGTTTCGCAGTATTGCATATTTTGACACATGCCGATGAAATGATCCGGGCACACTGCAAGGCGGTTCTAAAAGCACTGTCTCTCTTTCATCTATGTATCCGTCTCAGTTGCGCCACGAAAGCATCCAGAGAATACCTTGCTGGCGCTGTTTAGTTCAAAAGAATGCCTGTCTGTGGAAATTTGAATATACTGGTTAATAACGGTCCCAGGAGAAAGTCGAGCATGCCCCAAGACAGATGCTCTGGGCGCCTTTTATTCATGTGTCTGTACATGCACTGCATTGTGCGTTCAGGCAAATATCCTCGTATTAACGGTACAGGCCGCCGCAGGTATCAGTCAGCTCCTGCACTGTTTTTACCTCACATCAGTCAAACTCTTTTGAACAAATGTGTCAATTTTACCTCGCATCAGTCAAACTCTGTTGAACAAATGTCTGTCAAATTGTCATGGTTCTACCGCGCACACTATTTCATTAGAATCGGCGAGAGCAGAGGGGAAATTTATTTATCCCCTGGTGTTTTTATTTTAGCCATATGTTGGCGCTGTTTTAGTGATGGATTCCCTGGTAGCAAGAATTATTGCGAAAATGTAGCCGATGCCGTGAGGCCCTGTCGACATGGCGAGCTCTTCAGAACTCTATTGGGATTTTAGGCCTCCTTTTGCCCATGCCTGTAATTCTAATGCGATTTTAGTGCATGGAATATGTCCTAAAGTCCTATTTTGTGTGTGGATAGATAGAGACAGGGCACCAGAGACACAAAGGAAGGCCATTCTATCAGTTTGGTATCTGGTTATTTAGTTACAGCTTTGAAAATATTTTTCATTGAATGTTCTAGACCCTTTTAAGCGTGGTAAGCAAAGTATTTTTTCTTTGTTGATGAAATCTGTCAATCCAGGAACAAAAACCTTCCATCAAAGGGTTGATGGTCACTACTCACACAGAAACACAATACGTTTTAGGAGTTCTTTATACCCTTTGAGGTAAATGTACTTTATACTCTGAAGAGCTCACTGAAGACGTGTTTCGTTTTATGTAGGATTCCATCATGAATGCCTGTCATCGTGGGTGCCGCCTCTACTCGATATGCCAGTTTGTGAATGGAAACGCCGGCTTCAACACCAGCAAAGAGGAGTGCCAGGGAGGTGAGTTGGCCTGATCAAAAACCAGCCTCACGATGGTCAGGGTCACGGGGTCATGGAACCAAACTGGGGATCTTTATTCTCGAATTTTCCATTTACAGTAGGCTTACCTCGGTTCTGTTGTGAGATGAGGCCTCGATCCAGACAAGGTGATAGTACAGAGGGCTCTCGTTACTGTTGTTGTTATGTTCTCTCACAGATAGCTGCAGAGACATCTTGTTTGGCAGGGCATATGGAGCAGCAAAGCAAAGGATCCACTGTTGAATACACCGTAATAGGAATCCATTCAGCAGATGCTGCAGTGTTAATAAGTCCTTGTGACTACAGTATTGCAATAGGGTGTTGTTGGTGATAATAGGCTTTATGTCTCTTTGTCTGTGTGTAGATGAGTAGAATGTGTTTGTGTGGAAATATGCTATAACTATCGTGTTTGTTATCGTGTGTGTGTGTGTGTGTGTGTGTGTGTGTGTGTGTGTGTGTGTGTGTGTGTGTGTGTGTGTGTGTGAACAGCTTGTCAGGAGGCCTATAGCCGGCTGCTTGAACAGGAGGCGTGCTGCACAGGGTGTGTGAGCCAGCCCGCTGAACCTGAGATCAAGAGGAGGAAGGTGAAGAAGCCACCCTGTGCACCTGTCCTCTAACACACTCACACATGCAAGCAGTGCACACAGAAAGCCACCTGTCCACGTGCACAAATGATGTCATGGACACACACACATTGACACGCACGCGTGCACACACACACACACACACACACACACACACACACACACACACACACACACACACACACACTCCCACACAGACACAAATACACACACACACACATGCTACTCTCACACCTAAATAATTAATATTCATACCATGAATACAGCGTGACACATTCCATGTGCCATGCAGGCAGATACCATATTTTCAGCTTTCAAATGAAGTAAAGTCCATTCGAACACTAAGTCTTGCAGTGAATCTACTTCAAAGCATCCTACATACGGAGTTCTCCCCAGCACAGATGTTTTTTAGGCCTAGATTGATTATTATTAGCCCACCTACCATTTGAGTGTAACATGTGATATTTCGTCTTCTGTGATTATTGTTTTTGATCATGATATTTGTCATGTATTTTTAAATGATGCCTTTAAACTATATTTGTCTAAGAATGTTACACAAATGAGTTTCCTTTGCCTTACTTTAAACTAAGCAATCAGCCTGTTCAGGTGACTTATAAACCTGTTTGTACTGCAGCTGCTTTGTGCTGATTGTCCCGTGTCTCCTCCCGTAGCTGAAGGCCATGGCTCATCGACCTAAGCCTGTATCAGTGATGGATGCTGTATCCAGCTGGTGCAATGACATTATCAGCTCCGCCCAGAGCTTCATCTCCTCCACCTGGACTTTCTACCTGCAGGCTGATGATGGAAAGGTGGTGGTGTTCCAGGTGAGAGGGTCACTTCTACTTACTCACAGTTCCCAAAGACCGTAGGAATCATTCGCCATGGATATTTGCTTAGTGTTATAATAACATGTTAGACTTGAAGGACTTGAACTTGAATTTGAAGTAATAGAGCCCTTACAGAAGTTCCATGAATATAATTTAAATGGTCATTTTTTTCACTTTATTACACTATTACTACCTGTAATACTCTACATTCTGTGAATGATGTAATATAATGAAGTGCTACATTTTACCAAGTGTACAGTTGTAGTGATATTCAGTAAAATATTGTCCCGTAAATTACCACCTTTAAGAGGTGCTTAAAGGAAAATAACTTAAAGGTTGTACATCATATGTCAGTAGCACATTATACTCAATTCCACTTCTGGTGAATTACACACACTTTGTTAAGGAAGATGTATTTAAGGGGTCTAGCAACATTTGGAGGCCAAGTTGGTAAAGGGCAAAAATGACAAATCTATCTCTGGACACACATTAATAAGCATACCGTTAATGCTCCGCAGAATTAATTACAGAATGTGATTAGTGTAAATATATGAAGACATCAAAGGAAGTTGCTGCAAATGAACACAGTTATGACAATCATAAAATGTAATGCAAGTTCCCAAAAATGTGAGAGGAAAGGACACATTGACAGGAATAGGAGGAAGTGATGAGACAGGGGGAAAAAAGTTACGAGAAACCAGACCGTGGAATAAAACCGTTATCATTCTGTCGCCGTTTTCCACTTTTAGCCCTTGGGATGATGGATGTGCTCGTTTTATTGCTGTGACATGTAGCAGAGAGCAGGCAGAGAGGATGAGACGGGTGGATACAGAGGGAGCGAGGGAGAGATAGAGAGAGAGAGAGAGAAAGAGAGAGAGAGAGAGAGAGAGAGAGAGAGAGAGGGAGGACAGGCCCTGTGTTTAAAGCACCTCTGGCTCCCTGCCCATCCAGTGAGGGATTGACTCAGGGCACCGGGACAAAAGGAGACCTACAACAACAGCTTTTTTTTTTAAAAAAAACCTTTTGAGTGACAGTCAGAAAAAGAGCGCTGGGGGAAAAAAAAGAGGACACTCAACCGCAGTCATACAAATCCGAGGCCGAGCGCTCGGAATTAGCACCTTCTGGAAATAGGAGCCCTCGCCCGCCGGTGAGAGTGGCGGGAAGAGGCGCGCCGCGCCAGTGTGATTCCTCTCCGGCTAGTCGCGCCGCGCGGTGGTGCTGTACGGGGCCCGGCGCGAGAGGTGCATGCTGGGAGAGCAGCTTGCAAAGATTACAGGGCAATTTTGCCGCTCCCACAATGCCGTTCAGGATCGACCTCGCCGTCACAGCAGGATGTAGGAGGGAAGCAGAAATAATGAGGATGCTCAGAAGGGCTTTTATTTTTATTTATTTTTCTAGGAGTTAACATCAGTGCATGCCATATGGAAGGGATTAATCATAGTGCTTGTGCTTAGCTAATTGTGGCCAAGCACCTCGGTGAAACTGGTGAAATTACTCTGGAATCCTCAGGATGTTGGCGATCATCAGCCTTGTGCAAACATCCTCACTTCTCATCACACAGATCCTCCTCCTGAACCAGCGCTTCACTATGTGCAATCAGATCCACTTCCCCTCTGGCTTCACAGGACTTCGACCCGTCTTACCGTGTTCTGGTCCGAGGAAACAGAACCAGCGATGCTCATCAGTGCTATGCTGTGTATGCATGCACATCTTTGTTTCCAAACCTTAGAGCACTGAACGGGCCCGCACAGTTTCCTCTCCTCCTCCGGGGAGCTCCCTAAAGATCTCGGTTGACATCCACCAAAGCCATTGCAGCCATGTACCTCCTGATTAGTCATCGTGCCGGGACTCGCCGAGGAGGCCTTGGAGGTAATCAGGCGGAATTAAGCAGCTTCCTCTGGTGGGCAGCCGAGGTAAACAGATCTGACCACCGCACTCCATCCTGATCAGGCCCAGCGAGTTGCGCGGAATCAAATTTGGCGTCTTGTTTGGATTCCCTTTGCCTTGCATGGTCTGTGGAAATGAATGGAAGAGATAGTGCTTCAGATAGAGAGAGGGGAAAGAGACAGAGAGAGAGAGAGAGAGAGAGAGAGAGAGAGAGAGAGAGGGAGAGAGAGTAGGAGCCCAAATAAGGAGAATGTTTGTTTCTAATTAAATGAGGGCTCCTTGGCTTGCTTGTTCAGACTCCAAAGCCATCAGAACACCTGCGTCAGTGTTCTCCAGTAATGTATGACAGATGCACATCAACATCACTTCACTGACGGCAGCCTTCCTCCAGTTTGTGGCCAGTTACTATTAACTTCCTCAGATGGACCATTTTTCCTTCCTTTTCTTGTCTGCCGGCATTACATCTGGAGTTAATGTTGTCAGACAATCTCATCAGTAGGTACAAACCATTTGTGAAAGAGCCCGTGCTTTTTTCTCTCTTTTCGCTCTCTGCTTTTGTGTGATCTTTTCTCAGATTAGGCCGGGCCTGGTTATGTATATTTCATGGTTCACTGGCAGCGGCCATCACGGAGCATCATTTCCTCTCTTTTTAATTTTAAGGAAGGTAGAGATCTCTCACTGAGAGCCGATCTACGCGTTTGTTGCCACCCAAGGATGTTCCACTTTCCCTCAATCCGGCATAATCATCTTAAATGGTCTGCTGTGAAATCTGCCCTAATGCATAGAGGATCCGTTTGCCTCCCCTCGTTTCCCTCAAGTCTCCCCTCTGTGTCAACCTTGGGAATAACCTGACTTTTCATCTAATTTCTCCGCAATTCCACGGGTAATGTTCCAGCCGTGGTGCTTCTGCAAGACAGGGGAGCAACTGTTTGATCCTTCCCAATCCATTAAAGCACGGAGACGTCAGGACGAATCAGTCGAGTCCTGCGATTGGACCCCCTGCTCCTTGTGCGCAGAGCTGACGAACAGGCCCTCGTCCCTGATGAAGGTGCCCTTGCGGCTGCCTGCTCTGTTCTGCTCTACCCGGGCCTGAGCCTGCGGCAGTGTGGCGTGCTGTGGTGAGGGTTGGGGGTGGGGTGGAGGGGTGAGGTGAGGTGGTGGGGATTTGGACGGACGAGGGTTGCAGAAATCTGCTCTAATGAGTTCTCCAGGGGGAGCCTGTGAAAATACCCAGAGAAAATGCTGAGACATGCCGATGAAAAGCAGAATCGTTCTCTCTCTCTCTCTCTCTCTCTTCTCTCTCTCTCTTCTCTCTCTCTCTTTCTCTCTCTCTCTATCTCCCTCTGGTCTCGGTCTTGCCACAGCCGCACAAGGCCAGCGCTGGAGGATTCCTGACGACCACCCTTGATGCTTAGATGCGGGTCGGGCTTCGTCAGCCAGAACTCGTGCTTTTGATGTTCTCAACCTTGTGTGACTGTGGGCAAGCTTGTGACCCCCTCACCTCCCAGAGTGATGGGGGATGTAGCTGAACCTTCCAAAGACCCAAACTGGAACACGCAGCAAGTGGCCACAAGAGGGCAATGGGAGGAGGGGTGGAGGACTGGTGGGAACTGGTTTAGCCATGACACACGGGAAACCAGCTCTGCAAAATGTCAGACCCCTTCAGTTGCTCTGTTCCCATCACTGTATTTATAAAAGTGGGATCCATTCCAGCAGAACGGTCCTTTTGCTGTCTTGTCTAGTTTACTCACAGAGCCCAACAACCGTAAGAGTGTTTGAAAGTGAGGGTACAAGAAGAACGGCTTTTTGTGCGGTCGTTGGGAATTTGATTACTGGACTCTGAGGTGATAAATGTGTGAGAGCCAACTCCTTTTTCTCCTGTATTTGAAAGATCAGCAGATAGTGTAATGAGAGTAGCATCTTACTGTACATTCAGTTGGATGTCAGGACCAGGCAGTAGAAGGGGTAATACACCGCAGTATTCCTGCAACTCCATTGTCCTCCATATCTGTTATTTAAATGTGATGATTTTCCCTTCCTATGTGATTGCGTTTGCCATTGCCTTTTTTTCATTTCCTGAATTTGTGCTATTTCCAGAGATGTAATTTCATTGTTATGGTTTTATGTACAGTGTACACTTAAATTCTCTAAGTGTTAAGGGAAGATGCAACCACAGACTTTGGCAAATGAACACAGTGGCTTTTGGCAAGGAAAGTGCAGTATAAAAAGGAGGTCCCCTTTTTATGTGCTTTCAACCCTGCTAAAGGTCACGAACCCGATCCGAAATTAGATGAATTCACAGTTGAACATTAGACGAGTTACAGTACAATTAAGTTTACAGTATTCCAATTTGGCGGGGACATGGCCTCCCATTATTCCCTCAGGTTTGTTCCAGTTTGTAACAGATTATGTCTGCAATGCAGTAATTTAAACGGACACGCTCTTCAATGCTATACAAAGCTCCCCTATGTATATATTAATTATACACATCTTGATGCAGCATGTACAGACTGAAGCCCGAAAGACCTTGATTTTCTTAGCTTGTTACAAAACAAAGTTCATGTAGGGATGAATACTGTACTTGTTCTTCTCCTCATTCATCTCCCTCTGTGGACTGCAGCATGTCTTTTTTGTTGACATGTTGACACATTTCCTCCTAATGGAACGCAACCCCTGCTAAGAAAAACAGCTGTGTGGAGTAAGCTGGCTTTGCGCATTACTGAAGGTGACTAGCATGTGCCTTTAAGGATGGCCCATCCTCCTCTGACTGTGGGTGTCCCTGCTCCACAGAGCCAGCCTGAGATCGAGTACTCCCTGCCCGAGCTCCAAGCGCCCCGCTCCAACGTGGCAGACAAGCCCTGGCCCTCCATCAACACCCACACCCAGCGGCCACACGCAGGTGAGAGCCCACAGAGACAGGGATGTGAAACAGTTGTGATGACACCTTGACTGACAACACATTTAACATCGATGGACACACGTTCTCACGTACGCGCTCAAGTCACGCGTTTAGTTCTCAGCTAAAATGTTGCACATTTACTACAAAAAAAAATAACAAACACGCTCTGATCTGCTTCAAAAGTGGTGGCAAGTGGCACACACACACATACACAGACTTACACAAACAAGCACTCTCACACCTTCCATCGTGTACTGCTTTCTAGTTTACACACACACACACACTGTCACCCATACCTTCACACACTTACACACACACACACACACACACACACACACACATACAAACACACACTGTCAACCATTCCTACGCACACACACACACACACACACACACACACACACTAACACACACACTCACACTGTAAACTAGCATCAGCACAGTCACACTCAAGTGTGTTGAGTGGAAGCGAGCAGCTGTGGCTGGTGCAGCAGTGGAGGAGCCAGAGAAAATCAATAGGCTGCCAGTCACCGCCTGCATTTTCCCCGCACTGCCGTTGCAGGTGCGAGGTCTCACGGGGAGAAGGGTGCGGCAAAGGCTGCGGCCAAGGGGAAGCACGCCGCCCCGCATGCCGAGGACCCTGCAGCGGAGCACGACTTCCTGGGCTGCATGTCCAGGTGAGGGGGGCGAGGGGGCCGGGTGAAAGAGGGACACAGTGACGAGCCTGGTTTTGTCGACCCTTGTATGGGCTTGTATGCATCAGCCATTTTACAGGACACGCTGCAGAGGAGTCCATGCAGCCAGCTGGGTATTGTGGATATTCATCCCCTGCTTGGCTGTTTCATTATAACGTCCATATGCACCAGTCAGCACACAGACAGTCTTTATTCACTTACATGCACTTACCTCTAGCTTGTGCTTAATATCAAATAACCAATGCTAAATATATGACTCTGAGTAGGCTACTATCTTAAGCGCTGCCTGACATCATTTCTTAGTTCTGTGTTAAGCTGTTAAACATTTATAACATTGATTTTTACCGCAGCGATAAGGGCTGCCTGAGTACTGATGTAACCTGCCAGACTGTAAGGGCAGTAGTAGCTAGTAGTTTACTGATTTGGATCAACACAGATAGCTGATATTTTAACGCTGTTTGTGAGTTCTCCCTCTGTTTTAACAGATGCCATTCATTCAGATCAGGCATTAAACAGATTTTTGATATTCTACTGATTATCGAGATATCATTTTAAAGGACAGGTCTTAAAATCTGTGCAGTTACAACCTATTGGCAGAGGCAGTCAAGGTTACCTATGTGATGAAACCCCACTAGCTTCTGGCACACTCACTGTACTGAACCTGGCAAGAGAATCTGCCACTTTAGGACTGCACCTTGGAGTGCCCCCTTGCGTGTTCTGGTGGTAGTGCTTTAAGCTGGAGCTTGCCCTGAGAACAAATAATAATAACATAACATTTCAAGGCAGTGATAGAGTTTCAAGAACACATACAATGAATTCCAATTACATGTAGCATAAGTATTATATTACATTCAAAAGTATCAATTGTACCCTTTTACTTGAAGACAACTTTTTTTTTCCTTTTCAGCCAATCATGTCCTCAGTCAGTCCATCTGTTAGTTAATTGATTTTCATGTATATACAGTATATATATATATATATTCATGTATGTGTTGTTGCTGCCCCTGTACCCTGCTCATGTGTGGTGTTGTGGTCTGCCCTTGTCCACTGTGCCAGGCGCTCTGGACTGCCCCGCTGGATCCTGGCCGCGTGTCTCTTCCTGTCGGTGATGGTCATGCTGTGGCTGAGCTGCGCCAGTCTCGTCACTGCGCCCGAGCATCACATCAAGAACCAGGTATTTCCTACCATTCTCACACACACACACACACACACACACACACACACACATATGAACTTAGGCACTTACAAAGCACACGCAGATGTGTTCACACACACCCACACACACACACACACACACACATAGAGAAACGCAACACACACACAGACACACTGAAGAGTAGGTACATAAAGCACACACAGATGCATTCACACACAAACAAACACACACACAAACAAACACACACACACACACACACACACACACACACACACACACACAATAACATAAAGCACCTACATAAAGCACACACAGACTCGTTAACACTCACATACACATACTCACAGACAGGCACACAACCACTCACACACATGACACAAAACACCCAGACTCTCTCTCCTCTCGCTCTCTCTCTCTCTCTCTCTCTCACATACACACACACACACACACACACACACTCAGATACAGTATACAACCAAATGAATGCACTCTCAACAGCTGTTTTGCATTATCACTCTCGATGAGCTGCCATTGCAGTGTGTCAGGAATGTTCTACATCTCCGCTATGTTAGACGTTAAGAAGTGTGACCTGCTTTAGCTCATCCTACTCATCCCAGCTAACTGACAGTGACTGCTCACTTCAGTTTTGTCATGTTCATTGTAAACAATCTCTGGATATTACAGCTCAGCATCAATGGAGACAAGGAGTTTCTGGATGATGTGCAGAAAGTCAATCCCTATCATCTTACACCTGTGATCGCCGTGGCCATCGGCCAACCAGACGAGAGCCAGGAGGCGGGGCCGCTGCCAGTCAAGGTTGACCTGAATAAGACATCCATTTAGAAAAGCCTGATGTGATTGGTCCTGTGGTGTCTATGGTAACTATTTCTATTGCTCTCAGTGAGGGGAACAAGGGGGAATCAGTCCAGATTTTATAAAAACCAAACATGCATGGCACCACTTATTCACAACAGTTATGTCTGTATGCTAGTTTCTCTGTAACATCTACAACACAAGAACAGTGTGGGCCCTACGTGCTTGTCCACATATGCAAATGTTTCCTTACGTAACGCAGACTTCTTTTTAGTAATCTGAGTTTAAACAGACAGTGGGTGGTAAAATGTTCCTTAGAATAAGATGACTCGTTTGTGAACGAGAACCACAGAGTCACACAGGGACCTAAATTTCTACTGTCATCAAAAGAGTCATTACACATTACACTAGACGTTACAAAGCTCCTTCAGCTGTGTCAGTTTCTATCACAGGAGTGTGTCCCTTGCTCTTATGTATTGATCAGATGTTCTATGGGTAACATCACTGGTGCTTATAGGCTAAGAACTGCTTTCATTGAACTTCTTTATGATCGTCAAAATCTACTACTAAACAGAAGTAAACGAGTATCTGTCTCCACTCCTCAATACACCGTGCCCCCCTCGCCCCCGCCCAATACAGGGGTAACTTAACTTAAGGCTTCTGCTCAAAGATGCAAAGGATTTCTGTGTGGTCTTCCTAAACACAGAGATGCAACACGAATGTAAATATTTCAAGTCCTTGCTAGCTCTTTGACACTTTCATTTAGAATGCTACTTGAGATCATTTTGAAAGCTAGTCATTTGTTTGTAATGCCCAAGTATAACTACGTAGATAAGGCAATAATACATATTCAGTAGTGTTTAAAGCAGGACGTTTATTTTCTTGGCAGACCACTAGCTCTGATGATTGTGACGCGATGCCAGATATGAGATGGCACCATGAACCTTTCCACTGGGTTTTAGTGAGGGATGCTGTTTCGCTGTTGCTTGTATTTCAAGAGATGGAAATACTGCAGTTTGTTATCACGCAGTCTAAATACAGAGTAACGAAAATGTGTGAGACCCATTTCAAATAACACTGTATGTACGTATGGATTTATTTATATGCATATTTATTCAGAAACTATAATCCTCTTTTCCTGGTTTTGTAGTTCCATTTCATCGCAATTGTAGATCGCTAATGCATCAGTTTGGCTTTAGTGTACTCGATATGTGTACCACAGGTGAATAACAGTATGTTTGCTGTGCAAGATATACTGTCCGAATCCAAGTATCTTAAGGACAGCTACAGTACAGCTCTCATGTGATAAAGACCTCAAAATGAAAGGTGTAACTTTAAAAGTGTGTTAAGTGGATAACAAATGGATATTGTTGTTTTATCCATGTTTTTTGGAGAGCTGACCACTCTTCAGACTTGTATTCCTAACAAAGTACTTATATGTAGAAAATCGCTTTTAAGATAGATCTTTTTGTAACCCCGGCTATGAAACCGATTCCTGAAGAATAACCTTCTTTTCCATTGTTACTCCTGGCACTGTTCGGTCACGCTGTTTTAGCCACGTTGCATGTTAGTATGCTACGAGATTTTAAATCTGCAGCTCGTGTCCCAGTGGCAGAAAGACTACTGTGCGCTTGTGCTTTTATTTTGTGTTTTTGACGCCATGCAAATGTGAAGTATAGGTCATGTGATAAGCAGCAGCCATCAGGAGAGGTGAGGATAGGTTATATTTGTCCTGAAGCCATTCAGTGCTGATGTGAACCACAATATACAGTCAGACTGCAGGAGACTCCCTGCAAAGTGTTTAAGACCCATCCCTTTTTTTCGTTTCTCCATTGAAATGGTTTTCTGATGAAATGGTCCGCAATACACAACAAATAAAAGTGTTTTCATGTTGTACTTAAAGAGTGGACTCCTGTGTTTATTTACCATGGACAGGAGAGTAGCTTCGTTTCAGAAGACTAACAATTAGCCACGGCTAGCAAACGAAAGTTTGCAAGTAACAAATTGAACACTGAGCATGTACCAGAAACTCTGGTTGGTTTGTTTTGATTTCCCACTGTTTAATAGAACAATATCACTAACCAAATACATAAAATCAGATATAAACAACATGATGTAAAATATATAGTAATAAATACTGCCTTGTGCATCTTTAATTCTACCCCACTATGATGTTTGTGGGCGAGACCTCTCCAGCATTTGTTTTCATAGGCATGGGATGAAGGGCAGGGTGGTGAATAATGTATGTGGAACCCGTTATGGAAGCATCTGGAACTCATCTTTGAGTCTGACACACATAAAACATACACACCCATGCTCGCGCGCTTACACACACACACTCACATACTCACACTAAGAGACAGGCGTTGCTCATATTTCAAAAGAGTCATGTTGGCAAGAACAAAATCCATTGCAGGAGATTTTGACAGGAAAATCTGTTATTTTTTTTGTTTTGTTTTGTTTTAGTTTTTTTCAAACACTATGTTTTGCAACTGAATTGTTGGTATGTGTTAGACAGGACTAGCTGACTGCGCTGTTTATGCATTTTAGTAGATGTATACATTAAGGACAGTGTGGGCATTGTATTGTCCATATTTGAACACTTGGGGGAGCTAGAGTTTAATGAGTGGATTATTTCCATCAATTCTAAGCTGCACCTGTTCATGCGTATAAAATCCTTCAATATAACAATGCAGCAAATGTTAGTTGGGCCAAGAAACTACAATTGTGTCCAGCTATTTTTGTCCACTGTGCTATCACAGTTACTTATCATGAATTTTAATATGCTGCATAATGATTTCAGCAGACAACTGAAATGTGGGGATGTTTTAGAACGCTTTACAGAAAACATACTGTACTTAACTAAAAGAAATGTAATAGCAGAAAAGCTGACATTTGAATTGTGTTGGGTTAATGATAGCAAAGTGCATCTTGACATTTTATTGTTCCAATGTAACCTAAATCAAAGTAGATTAATTGAATCAGACTCTGAATAACGATATGAAAGGCTTTGTTCCCTTGGCTCCAGATCATTTCCTGTTTGCCGCACACCCAGTACCTTGCTTCCATCACCTGCTGGATATGGTCAACAAGCATCTGGTCACTGTGTTTCACTCCTCACTCATCACAATTGAGACTCAGGAGGGAAGGTCAGTGCCTAGCAGCCTGACAGATGATGACTCAACCATCAGCACACACACACACACACAGACAGAGAGAGAGCTGTACTAAACACCGTCATACAGTATGTACACATCTCATGAATGTTTTACCCTTGAGTCCACCCACCTTGACGGCCAAACAAAGCCAAGTACACGTGCTCATCTCTGGTCGGGGAGAGAGAGACCATGTGAGACCTTGACCCGTCTGCACCCTTCACTCTGCATCCTTCATGACAGTGATGCACACTTTTAAGTTCAGGGGTCAAGGTCGTAAAGCTCCTCAGCAGAGTGACCTGTGCGGGGCCTGTGGTTGTGGAAAGGGCCAGGTAGGGCCATCCCTTGCCCCTGCTTCATGGGACTGGACTGATATAGAGAGTCTCCTAAAGCTGGGAACGGAGAGCATAAAGAAACACCATGGGACAACTGATGTCTGTGCCCATGGCATCAATAATCAACACCTTTTAGCAACTTAGGAGAAAACAACTAAAAGGGTCATGATCCCGAATCAACCGGACATAGTGCAATATTACAGTAAGAGTTTCAGGCGCACATTGGCAGCAAAGACTTCGTTCTCTATATTCTACGTCACTGTGGCATCAGAATTATTTTAAGTAAAAAAAAACTTCACATGTAGCTTTAACAAAACAAAACAAAACCACAACAACACACAGACAGAACAAATACAAGCTACAGATGAAGCAAAAGAGAAATAATAGCCTCCCCTGTTCATTAAGCAGCAGTACAATTCATATAGTCATTCACAGAACAACTGAAAACCATGGTCAATAGACCTCTGAAGTTCGCCTAGAAAAAAAGCTACCATCTTTGCCCAAATAAGGAGATCCGGTATCTCAAGATTTTTTTCGATGGGAAAATAACATGGGGATCTTGAATTATCGCACCTGTTAAACTCTCGCTGGGACAAAGAAATTGGTAATGCAGACGTTTTGCGCTACACAGTTTTGTGTTCTGTGGATATTGTGATCTTCAGTAGGTGAAGACAGCACATTTTGATCTTGAGTTAGTTAGCTTCAATTAACACCCGGATCTCCTTATATGGGCAAAGATGGCAGCTTTGGTTCCTTTTTGTAGGCGAACTTCAGAGGTCTATAAGGAAAGTGACCACTAACTACTTCAGTTAGACCATTAAATGACAACATGCCGCCCACGAGAAGAGAGAGCTTGTGGTATCACAGGTACAGGCATAGGGGGAGCCATCAAGCTATATTTGAGCACGACAGGGTGGCTGCAATCATACATGTGTGTGTTTGTGTGTGTGTGTGTGTGTGTGTGTGTGTGTGTGTGTGTAGTGAGAGTTTACATTAGTGTGGTTTCTGGTTATCTACCACAACCTGCTGCTCAGCCATACCTACAGCACTATAAACACAAAAGCCATACAGTACATGACACGATGAATATTAGAGTAAATTAGTGAGGGTGAGAGAGTTGTGTTTCCACACGGCATATGTAAAATACAAATATGTATGATGGCAACATACAATGACTTAGACTACAAAATCATGGATATGTTACATACAGTATGTCACATTTGTTTGTATGTGTAGATTAATTGAAACATCGTTTTTGTGTAAGATTTTGAATGAATTTGGCTTGGAAAAGACTAACACACTGCCGATTACAGTGCTCACTGTGTAAACTCTCTATAGAGTAGACACTCCTTAATGGCCACTCTGCTTTGGAAGAAATGTGTATGTGCGTGTGTGCGTGTGTGCGTGTGTGCGTGTGTGTACCACTTAAACAGATGAGGCTCCAGCAGATCATTTATAAATATTATCCCTGAAGAGGGGACCACCTATGCCCTGCCACTGGACTCTCCAAGCAAAACCCAACATCAACACGCACAGGTGCACAGATGCACTTCACGGGGACTGGAGATATGGTTCATTCATGGTTCATAAAATGAAGTGGCTCTTGTGTCTAGTGCTTACAGTAAAAGTGCAATTTTACACACAGTTTCACCCTTTCATAAATCTGTTCCCATCTCAATCTGCATGATGAGTTATCTACTTAGAGTCTCTGAGTAAAGTAAGTCACTTAAATCGTTTTAAATGTAGGTTCTAGGTTCCCCATAATCAACCCTTTAATCTAACCTCTGATTAAAGAATTTGTGATTTTCGACATTATTTGAGGCCTTGACAAAGGACTGTGCTGACATCCCAAATCTAAGTGCCATACTGACAATCATATAAAAATGTGACTGCAAGAAACATTCTGTGTCTCAGGCACATTCAGTGCGTCTGAAGAACAACCATTCAGGCATACCCAGCCTAACTGCTGTCTGTAACCCTTCCAGTGACATGTCACGTTAGGGTTATGATTGACAGACTGCAATATATAACACCCATGAAGCCTGAAGTGGTTCAATGCTAATTTGGCCAGCTCACAACAGTGGAAGGAACTTTTGGAACCACCTGGCCACATTGTAATCATTTGACTGGAGTGAAGAAACAATTTGACAAAACCATAAGCTTAAGCATAAGGAAATATGGAAAATGGTGTTCATAGCTATTCATTCTCACCACATAAACAAACTAGTACCAAAAACAGAAAAGCTTATCTGTAGACCACTGGTGTGTGTGTGTGTGTGTGTGTGTGTGTGTGTGTGTGTGTGTGTGTGTGTGTGTGTGAGTGAGTGTGTGTGTGTGTGTGTGTGTGTGTGTGTGTGTGTGTGTGTGTGTGTGTGTGTGTGTGTGTGTGTGTGTGTGTGTGTGTGAGTGAGTGCGCGCGCGCGCGCGCGCGCGTCGCCTAATCGCAGTCATCGGTCTGTCCACACCACCGCACCAACAACTACGCAAACCAACCCAGAATAAAAACACAACAATCACAGCAAGGCACCATATACCTCTCAATCTATTAGCAACAACGTGCGCAGAGCTTTCTTCAGCTTATTCTGCCATGATTTCTTATCGTCTCTCTATCATTAGAATCATACGGAGAAGCCTGAGATTCCGTCCGCTTAGGTGAGATGGACAACACATCAACGCTCTAACGCTGAAAGTAAGCTCGCGGCTGCCCAACACGCCAAACTCAGCACACAGGCATGACTCGACGGTTTCAAGCTCCCCTCTCTGTGAATTGATTCTACTATGTGCCTACCCGTATCTCAGCTCTGTCTTGCGGGGGGTTTATGATGAAGGACCAATTTCAAATGCGATGTTTACAGACACACTAAACAACTAACAGGCTAAACACGTTCGTTCGATAAGTTAATAAGTTAAAGTGATTAATTCCAACGCGGTTTTCACCTTTTATGAATACTGTTGAGAAAACCTGATCTACATCAGTACAAGTACACCCCGCTTGGAAAAATGGAACATTCCACAATTTATTCCAGGGAAAGACTGACAGTTTTTTGGGTCATGAAGCAGCTGTTGAAGTCAGCCTGCTCTCCTCCCTCCGCTGGAATAAGAAATTAGTCCATTTTAAAGTAAATAGCAAAAGCCTTTAGCTGATAAGGGGGAAATTATAAAATAGGGTGCAGACTTGATATTACGGGGAGAATTGTCTAAACATAAGAAGGTAATAAATGTTATTCCTACCTCCCATTAAATTATTGAATGGTTGCTGGGAGCCAACCACGAGACAAGAACCACCACCGATCACAAACAAATCTGAGCACCATGTCACAGGTTAGATTTCAGTGTGTTTAGTTCACCTTCATGATATCATTGATATCATTGCCAGAGAGAAACACACACACACACACACACACACACACACACACACACACACACACACACACACACACACACATACAGTGTAGAAAACAGCATGTAGGCAGCCTGTATAATACGCATAGCCACAAACTCAGTGGTATTAATCCATTCATTTGGATGATCGTCAGTATGCCTGGGCTTGCGTCGGTAAAGCCACTGCCAATGTCTTAACGGCATTATTAATGACTGCATTGTTCATGGCATAATTAGGCCCACACCCCTCAGATCTTCATCAGACCATGATGGATGGAAGGCCATACTGTGGACACCACGCAGGTGTCATCCACGCCTGGGCCAGTCCGTTGTCATTAGTCAGCCCACGTTATGTTTTTACATGATTAAATTACAAGGCCCGCATATGAGATGAACTATGGGAGCCTGAGCACATGGCTGAGGGAAGAGTCGCGCGCTTAAATAAGGGGGCCGAGAGTGGTGGGCAGGGTATGCAAATGAGTGGGGCTGTCTCTCCTGAAGATGAATGATGATCATACGCAGTCCAGTCGTACGCACATATACGCACTATGGGGAACGACTGAACGCTTGGGCTTGTGCTTTGCTCTCAGGCCTACTCTCATGAAAAGATACCCAGTGTTGACAAGTTGGTAAAGGTATTGGTAAACGAATAACCAGAGACATCAGCTCACAAGCACACAGACATTTCTCTATCACGTACAGACAGACATTTTGTATCTTCAGCTAGAGCAGTTGGTAGTAGGTTTTTTTATTGCTTCTCCCTGCAGCTCATTGTTTTGACTTTGGTCTAGGAAAGCTTGGAGAACCTACGGAAAAGAGCGGTGGATGGAGGGAAGAAGGAAAGAAGGAAATGGAGGGATAGAGAGAGGG
>NC_085008.1:6329598-6344598 GCF_963854185.1 Sardina pilchardus
TATATCTTATACTATTACTTACAATATTTTTACTTTCTCATGGTATGAATGGCAAATAATGTTTATGTTAAAATAGTATCCTGGAATATTAATGGCTGTGGGAATCCTGTGAAAAGGAAGAAAGTACTTTCATATCTCAAACATAAACAAGCTGACATAGCATTCATTCAGGAGTCACATCTAATGGATGAGGAAGCTAAGAAATTTAAAAGAGACTGGGTTGGGCAGGTCTATTATAGCTCCTTCTCAAGCAAGAAAAATGGAGTTCTTATTTTGGTGCATAAAAGGTTAAACTTATCAGTTTTAAGAGAATTTAAGGATACTAACGGTAGAATTATTTGTCTGGAATCCATCATAAATGGTATGGCATTGACATTGTGCAACATCTATGCTCCTAATAAAGGAGATCCCTCTTTTTTTCATGAGGTCAATACTATACTGGGAAACTCACAGGGACAAATAATTTTGGCAGGAGATTTCAATCAGGTCTTAGATGGGACCCTTGATAAAAGTAGATTTTTAGGGACTTCAGCACCAAAGGATAGAAGTGCTATTCACATGTTGCGTGAAGACAATGGTCTGGTTGATGTATGGCGATTGGTTAATCCAAACAAACGAGAATACACATTCTACTCACATTGCCATAAATCCCACTCCAGAATAGACTTTTTTTTGGTCTCACAGACCCTGATTAATGCTGTTATTGATAGTAGTATTAACGCTATTTCCCTGTCAGACCATGCACCTGTTGAACTTTGTGCGAATATCCACTCAGATAAACTTAGGCGGGGCAGATGGAGATTGAATACTTCTTTATTGCAAGATGAGGTATTTACTACAGGACTTGCGGAGGACCTATCCTCGTTTTTTGAGATCAATATGGGTAGCACAGATAGCGTGGCAATGGTTTGGGAGGCATCTAAGGCCTATATTAGAGGCAAGCTTATTGCACAAACCTCCAAAAGAAAAAGAGAACATATCAATAAAATTCAGAAATTGGAAGCAGAATTACATGACATGGAAAAAGATTTGGCCAATCAGTATTCTGACAGCTTATTTAAAAACATTTGCCAATGTAAATTTCAAATTCATGACATCTTTAATAAAAAGGCAGAACATGCATTGTTTAGACTTAAGACAACCTTTTATGAGTCAGGAGAGAAAACTGGTAGACTTTTGGCCAGACAACTCAAAGAACAAAACTCCGCTCACATAATTCCAGCAATAAGAGCAGGGGGCTCTCTTGTGACATCCTCTAAGGAAATTAATGATGTCTTTAAGGAATTCTATGACAATCTGTATAGATCGTTTGGTACTCCAAATAAGACAGAAATGTTGGACTTTTTCACAAATGTCAACCTCCCAATCTTATCTGCTGAGCAGGCAGATTTTCTTGATAAACCAGTGACTCAGGATGAGGTGAAAACTGCTATTAGAGCTATGAATACAGGGAAATCACCCGGAACTGATGGGTTCCCAGTAGAGTACTATAAAGAATATATAGATATAATTACTCCAATATTGACAAAGGTATTTCAGGAAGCTTTTGAGACTGGTACATTGCCGCCATCTCTTAATGAAGCACTTATATCGCTGATTCCAAAGAAAGGTAGAGATCATATGGACCCTGCTAATTTCAGACCAATTAGCCTCATTAATGTCGATAGTAAAATACTGGCTAAGGTGTTGGCCCTAAGGCTTGAAACAGTTTTACCATACATTATCCACACAGATCAAGTGGGCTTTATAAAAGGTAGATCTTCTACAGACAATCTGCGAAGGCTTATGCACTTAATGTGGTCACACTCTTCCAGTGCAGCGCCAGTGGCTGCCATATCATTGGATGCTGAGAAGGCCTTTGACAGGGTTGAGTGGGGTTTTTTACACTCGGCCCTGTCAAGATTTGGTTTTGGTCCTGGCTTTGACAGGTGGATAAAAATAATGTATAGCAATCCCAAAGCTGCAGTCATGACAAATGGTCTAACTTCGTCATTCTTTAATCTTTCTAGAGGAACCCGGCAGGGATGTCCTCTTTCGCCACTCTTATTTACAATTGCATTGGAACCTCTGGCAGTGGCCATAAGAGAACACCCTGACATTAAAGGAGTAGAGGGTGGTGGAATTGAGCATAAGCTAATGCTGTATGCGGATGATATTCTATTTCTGACTAGTGATCCTCAAAATTCCTTACCTTCACTAATGAATGTCATTGGCAAATATTCCGAGCTATCAGGTTATAAAATCAATTGGTCTAAGTCTGAGGCGATGCCGATATCTAAACACTGTCACCCACAAGTAGTAACACAGTACAATTTCAGATGGGTTCCAAGAGGCATGGTATATTTGGGCATCAAGTTATGTCCAGACATCAGCGAGATAACAACTCTGAACTTTGAACCACTTCTTCAGAAAATCAAAACAAATCTAGGAAAATGGGGAAAGTTGAACCTTAGTCTATGGGGTAAAGTTAATGTAATTAAAATGGTAATAGCACCACAGTTTAACTACATATCTATGATGTTACCGCTTACCATATCTGATCATATTTTTAAACAATATGATAATCACATTAGAGAATTTCTTTGGGCAGGGAGGAAGCCCAGATTTAAGATGAGTAAAATGTGTGCGCCCAAAGATAAAGGAGGGCTCAGCCTGCCTGATGTTAGACTCTATAGTTTGTCATTTGAAATGGCTAAAATTGCCAACCATTGGAGAGGAATGGTGTCTGGATTGGAGTGGGCCGCTATAGAGAGGACTATTGCTATACCATTTCATCCTATAAATGTGATATCCCAACATAGGAAGGAGAAAGGGAAGGAGGTGAATCCAATTGTTAAACATTCTTGTGAAGTCTGGGCGAAGGCTCATAAAATGCACAAACTATCACAGTACAAACAGCCCTATGCCTCACTCTGGTTCAATCCAGAAGTACAAATAGGGAAAAAGAAAGTTTTTTGGAAACGGTGGCTGGATAATGGAATAAACACAATTAGTGACCTTTATAAAGATGGTGTATTTATGTCATTCACGGAATTGGTCCATACGTACAAACTGGAAGATAGAGGAGACTATTGGAAGTATCTACAAATCAGACATTGTGTGATGAAAAAGTTTCTGTCAGGTAAAGCAGATAACCCAATTGTTGACTATCTTGACAACCCATTTAACCATAAGGCTTCAACATTTTACAAAAACTCAATTTACTTAACTAGCAGCGTGTGTGATAATTTGAGAATAATCTGGCAGAAAGACCTTGATTGTACAATTGACATGGATACATGGACACGGATTATGGCTGATAATGGTAAATATATTAAGGAAGCTAGGGGGAAATTTACTCAGTACAAAATCCTGCACCGGTACTACTGGACACCAAATAGGCTTTTCAAAATAGGTCTAATAAATACCAATATGTGTTGGAAATGCAAATCTGAGATGGGCACCTTTTTGCACCTCTTATGGGACTGCTCTATGGTAAAGCCATTTTGGCATAACATACTGGATTTCATGGGGATATGGGCGGGAGTTGCCTTGCCGATATCTCCAAGACTATGCCTCTTGGGAGATAGAACAGAAACTCCAACCCTGACAAAAAGTGCATATTCAGTTCTGATGGTTGGGTTGGCCTCTACTGCCCGAATTATATTAAGACACTGGAAATCACCCATAACCCCTACAATGCAGGAGTGGAAACTCCTCATGAGTGAGACAGCATCATATGAGGTTATGTTGGCCAGGATAAGGGGCAAAGAGCCTGGGACACTGAGGATTTGGGATTACTTTATGGTCCACCTGACCTCTAATTAGTGGCCTGATTGTGAGATTGTGACTGGATTTTCATGTACTTTATTTGATATACTGATGTTTTGTTTGATTGCTTTGCCTGACTAAAGCTATTGTGTTTCTTGCCTGATCTATTGTATGCTTTTTTCTTTTTTGTTTTTCAACTTTCACACGGCTTATTGCCAGGATGATCTATGTTTTGACTGAGCTATTACCTCAGTGCCTGACCTTATATGATCTTTGTTAACTGTACCATATGAGCTGATATTTGTTATTATGTGTTTTAATTGCAAATAAAAATTTAAATAACAAAAAAAAAGAAACATCTATAGACATTCACCTTCACTGGACCACTAATACACTACTAGTATAATCTTCAGTTAAGTTTGACTTATGTTGGTTGGTTGTCCCCAGTAAGATCCTCATACAGTGGAAGAATCGGCATCAGTGATGTGAGGGCACTATTTTCCCTTGCCAGTCTCTCTCCGTGACCCCCCCCCCCCCCCCCCCCCCCCTCTCTCGTTTGTTCCTGCTCTCGTTTTCAACCGAGTGTATTTCCAGCTCTTTCACTCTACTGAAAAAAAGAGTGTCATAAACATGCCAGATTAGGTCAGCACTGGTTTTATAACCGTTTCATGACCTCTTTTGCCTTTCTCTCTCTTTCCCTCACTCTCTCTCTTTCCTTTTCTCTCTCTCTCTCTCTCTGTCTTTCCATCTCGATCTGTCTCCCTCTCTGAGGTCACTCTTTTTATTCACTGCACACTGTTCCCTTCTCAAGGACCTCTCTTTCCTGGATTGCCAATCTCTCTATCTCTTTCTCTCCCTTAATCTCTCTTTCTCTCTCTCTCTCTCTCTGTCACTCTCTCTTTGTGTGTTCAATTAGATTTTGTGACATAAAATCACAGCACACAATCAATCTGTTATGTAAAATACACTAAGTTCCCATTTGGGATCTTATGTTCCTTATGGTCTCTCTATCTCTCTTGGTGTGTTTGTGTGTGTGAGAGAGAGTGCTTGTGTGTGTGTGTGTGTGTGTGTGTGTGTGTGAGAGAGAGAGTGTTTGTGTGTGAGTGTGTGAGTGTGTTTGTGTGTGTGTGTGTGTGTGTGTGTGTGTGTGTGTGTGTGTGTGTGTGTGTGAGGGAAGAGGAGAGCAAGGCAAAGGTGGGAGGTAAGTATCATTAGCATTTACAGGGTGTAATTATGTGTAATTTTCCAAACAGCGGCGAAACAAGAGCCCAAACACAACAACGGGCCAAACTCACACTGCGGATTAGTCCTATGTCACCAACACATGTGATTCCCCAGTGTATGGTGTGCGTGCGTGTGTGTGTGTGTGTGTCTGTGTGAGAGACAGAGGAGAGGGACTGCGTCAGAAAAGCAAATATTGACAAACAGTAGGTAGGTGAGAGCGGCTGAGCGGGCAGGTGAAGCACACTCTGTTCACCCCTGAGGCCTTGACACTGGCGCTCTCCCGACGGGGATGGGCCTGGTGATGCCGCGGCGTCACCATGGTACTCGAGTGTGCAGCAACATCTGCTGTGGTACCCTTTGCATTGTTCAGTGTCATAGTCTTCATGAAGCATGGGGCTGAAAATTCGACCCTCTCTCTGGCATTAGATAAACATGCTGCTTCACTGTTAACTGTTTTAAGTATTAATTACAGTGTTTTCTCATGTTGTATCATTATGACACACCTCAGAGGTATAAAGATACACAGTCTCAAATATATGGTCTAAAAACATGGAAATATCATAGTAGAAAAAAGATGAATTAATATACAGTACATTCCTTACAGCAAATCCAGTTTAGTACGTGAACAGAGACATTATTATCAATCCATGTGTCTGTTCAACCAATGAAAAGATCTGTCTATGTATTTGGATAGAGGACCGGAAGTAGACATGGTTTATTCCAGACATCATGTTAAATGGTTGTGCATTACACTGTGCTTAATAGGTGGGAACAGAATATATTAAGCATATACAGAATATATCGCTTCTCAATAATCTAGTAAATGAAGCAACAAGCAAGTGAAATCCGAGCCTTATGTTGCAAATAGAATGGGCCTTTTATCTTGTGTGTATGCACAATTATGAATCAATTTGACAGAACAAGCCGATGTCCATCAAGGGACAGACACTTTTTAATAAGAATGAGCAACTTTGGGTTGAAAAAATATCATTTCATTATTTGTGCTTTCAGCTCGGTGCACATCAGCATTTAGTGCTGACAACCAGCTGTAGGACTAGCAGAAGTTATTAAAATCCATAATGTTGTATGGCTAATTCAGAAGGAGAGCTGCAAAAACCAAGCACCTCTGGTCTGAACACTCTTGAGGAAGTCTTCCATTGGATGGCACAGGCCCACAACACTCCAGGTTTGCACAATTATGTATTAGTGTTCTCAGCAGCAACCTGTCCACAAGCAATTAATGCAATACCATGAAAATAATCCCATCAAACATATACAAGTAACAACCTCTGTCTGCTTCCTAATTGCCACACAAGAACATCCCACACCCCATACCCCGACAAACAAACAGAAACAAACACACACACAACCAACACAGACACAGACACTTATACACACTGACACACATACACTCCACCCCCTCCCAGAGTGTGTTAATTAAGAGGCTGTTAACGACTCGCCAGAGGTCCTCTCTCTACGCTCCCGCCTCCCTCCCTCTCCTGCCGCGCCGGGTTTCTGATGACAGGTGATCACCCATTCACTCTTAGCCCCTTTCAAGCCTCAGGTAAAGTCTGTGGAATAATAACTCTGTTCTGGCTTCGCTAAAGAAAGCAGCTGTTATCTCACCCTGCCGATAAAACCCTGTTTAATTAATAATATAACTCAAACAACACAAATGTACAAATGAAATACCGTATGTATGTTTCATGTCATCTCTAAGGTCATTTTAATTAATGTAATGAACTGAAGGTTTACAAAAAAAAGGTGTTTTTGCAGTTGATCCATCTTGATGATACCCCTACAAGTGTTTCTCAGATTGTTGATTCTGTGTAATAGCAGGAATATGTTAACCTGGTTTCACCAGACACACTCACTTTGATTCACGTCGTGAAGAGAGTCGGAGTGCGTACCACTGGGAGATATTTGCCAATCCTTCATTGTAATAGGCATAAACTTTGCATTACATTTGAAATCATTGGTCCAGCGTAGCGAATCACATTTATCGTGGATTCATGGAATTTGCTTTTGGCACTAGACTATAGGAAATCTAGCCAGCTAGCTTGCTAGCTATGTAAAGTGGCAATATTGCTTACGTCTGGTTCTCCGTGGTACGGCTACTACTGGTGGTACGTGGACTACTGGTGGTACCCTGGGAGTCTCTGAGTCTGAGATGTTTTTTTCACATGAAAACAAAATAATCACTTCAAATTGTATTAAAATATGTATAATAAATAGTCTTTAAAGGAGAATTCCGGTGTGAAATTGAGCTTAAAGGGATAATCCGGAGTGAAATGCACTTTAGATCAATTTTTCGGACTATTGGGAGTACATACGTTGAGTTGACACCAAAATCATGTCATTCGGATGTATTTTGAGAAAGTTCGAGCTCACCGTTTTTAGCCAAAACTCGTTAGCCTGGAGGTGACTCGG
This sequence comes from Sardina pilchardus, assembly GCF_963854185.1. Taxonomy (NCBI): domain Eukaryota; kingdom Metazoa; phylum Chordata; class Actinopteri; order Clupeiformes; family Clupeidae; genus Sardina; species Sardina pilchardus. Next base: position 6,337,003 of record NC_085008.1, read on the forward strand.
GCATGTCATTTCGCCGCTACAAAACGCTATTTTATACCTCTTCTACTGTTCCAAACAACACTACACTTACGTGGTAGTGAGTAGAGGGTCCCTAAAGCCAAACCGAAGTATCCCCACGTCTTTATGTGGTCGGATAGAGAGTCCAGAATGAATTTAATCGAGTCAGTACCTTTCCGGAAATGTCGCTGTTGCAGCTAGCAACGTTTTCACAACACTTTACTAACATTTCCGGAAAGGTACGGACTCGATTAAATTCATTCTGGACTCTCTATCCGACCACATAAAGACGTGCGGATACTTCGGTTTGGCTTTAGGGAACCTCTACTCACTACCACGTAAGTGTAGTGTTGTTTGGAACAGTAGAAGAGGTATAAAAATAGCGTTTTGTAGCGGCGAAAGGACACGCCCCGGTCACTTCCAGGCTAACGAGTTTTGGCTAAAAACGGTGAGCACGAACTTTCTCAAAATACATCCGAATGACATGATTTTGGTGTCAACTCAACGTATGTACTCCCAATAGTCCGAAAAATTGATCTAAAGTGCATTTCACTCCGGATTATCCCTTTAACTGTACCGAAACATGTTAAGGTGTACTCACACGTGTTGTAAGACGCACTTTCGCTCACCCCCAGCATTCCGTACTCCTCAGTTTTCAGCCTAGCTTGCAGTAGGCTTGAATCTATTAGATTAGGCATCACGTAGCCTATGCAGCTAAATCGCTATTTTTAAACCATTAAAAAGGTTCCAAGTAACTCCACACTGCATTGGTAGACTTCTGAGGGTCCTGACATTTAAAACGAGATACTGAGAACTTTGGAAATACACAGGAAGTTTATTTAAAAAGACTGCTTACAAGCAGTGCCTTCATAGAATCTCTCCGCTGGGCGCCATCTTGGAATCAAGTCGCGATAAGCCGACTGACGAGCACGAACGAACAGGAAGGACAGGGGAACATATTGCTAAAGTAATTTCATAGGAAATATATAGTTATACTGTCTACATGAGCATGATGAGTAACAAAGCTCAAAATGTTTGCAATATGTCCCCCTGTCTTTCCTGGCGCCCAGCAGAGAGATTCTATGAAGGCACTGCTTGTAAGCAGTCTTTTTAAATAAACTTCCTGTGTATTTCCAAAGTTCTCAGTATCTCGTTTTAAATGTCAGGACCCTCAGAAGTCTACCAATGCAGTGTGGAGTTACTTGGAACCTTTTTAATGGTTTAAAAATAGCGATTTAGCTGCATTGGCTACGTGATGCCCAATCTAATAGATTCAAGCCTACTGCAAGCTAGGCTGAAAACGGAGGAGTTAGGAATGCTGGGGGTGAGTGAAGGTGCGTCTTACAACACGTGTGAGTACACCTTAACATGTTTCGGTACAGTTAAGCTCAATTTCACACCGGAATTCTCCTTTAACCTGTGATCACTGAAGTTAAAAGTAAACCAGCTTTTGTCTTTCTTGAAGAAAAAAAGAATGTGAAACAGTGAAAAAGTTGGCCTGCGCTACTCTATTTTAATGCCGGTCATAATGGTGGTAGGCTACTTGGAGTGCCAACTGTTTTCTGAGGAGGTACTCATTAGGCATTTTTCCACCGACGGCTCACCGTTCTTGAACCGATGCCGTTCGGAATTCTTTGAACCATGGTGGTATCAAGTGAACCAGCCCACATTTCCACCAGTTTTGAGCCAAACCAAGGAAGCGTCATCAACAATGGGTGATATGCATAAAAGGTAGACTGATATGAACAGTTGACACGTAAAAACAGCTAAAATTAGCTGTTTAAATTCCTAGTCAAGGTCTGCAGTGTATTGTTACTACTTTTGTTTACTCAACAGCTGATATTTTCGGGAAAACCCATGTTTTCAGCCTTCTCCCCTCTGAGTGGCAGAATGACACCAACTATTTTCTGGTTGAAGTTCAGAACCTATAGGTGCCGTGTTCCAAATTGGCTTTTAATTGGTCGAAACGCTCCAAACGGTTAAAATGCTGGTTTGCAAACAGGTACAGATCGGTTCTCTGTCGGTGGAAAAAGGCCAATTGTGAACCTGTTGAGCACCAATGGCCTATGTGATTTTTAAAAGCCATTTGATGGCCTTCCTTACAAATAGATACTCAGAATAACACGTCAGGGCAGATCAATGCCCAGAATGGAGTTCAAAAGTCACAGAGAATACTCTGAACTCTGAACTGAACTCAAGGCCGAATTGAACTCATATTGAACATTTGAGGTCGGGAAATTTGGTCTGGACTTGTTCCGTTGAGAAGCTTCTGTAAAAACTCTTGAACTGTGTGGACCAATCAAATAGTCTGGACAGATTTCAAACGATGATAGATGAGCAACCATAGATATGTGACCAACGGTGCCTAGTCATACATGCGTGCACTTTGGTTGATTTCGGTTTACAACAAAATGGCTGTCGCTGTAGAAGCTAGACATTTAGTGTCGGTACAGATTGTGATTAAGGCATGTTGAGAAGAAGGATATCTTGGCTGTTCTCCCAACAGGATTCATGGTAGGCTATTTCGTTGATCTGTTGATTAGGTCTATCCATTTGTATGCATTGTTCTCCCCTGTGTTAGTCGAAAGGGAGCGTGCACAGCCCATGTCTCCCATGCTCACGTTCTGATGATGCATTATGAGACTCAAATTAGGAATAGAATTGAGTATGGTTACATCAGGCTAACAGAGAAACCCAGGCAGTATAGGCTATCAAATAGCCAAAGCGGTCTTCCCTGGTTATCTCAAAAAGCCTTATACCGGTCATCTCCCCTGAATCTAGGGAGTCGTGCTGTGCTGTGATTATTTAGTTGACTGTTGGCCATGTCTGAAATCTCTCAGTCTGAAGTCTAAATCGGGTGGGGGGCATCTGGATAACTTAAGCCCACAAAGGACAGTAAAGTAGCCTACCTAATAATTGTATGACAACTTCCCCTATTTCAAAGAGCAGCACCTGCCATTGATGTGAATGTATTGTTAAGTCCTTTCAGCAGAAGAGCAGGTTTTGCACTCCAAATAGAGGCCACTTCGGTGAGGACTAAACACTAAAGCTACAGTATATGCACCAGTTCTACACCTTGTGCCCCCCTGTCTCCCTTTAATTCACTCCTCTCCATCCTTGCTCTGGGAATGAGAGGAGGGATTTAGAGAAGAGTTGTTGCAGGTCAGTTCCTGCGGAGTGCTCTGCGAAACCTAAAAGGGACACACATTTCTCAACAGTCCCAAACTTGGCATCTTAATAGCAAAGTGGTAAATGTCAGAATCACTCAAGCTGTACAAGCAGTCGACTGTTTCAATTAAATTCTGCTCTGGAGCATATGAACTCTCTCCCTCTTTCTCTTCTCTCTCTCCTTTGCTCTCTCTCTCTACTTATGTGTGTGTGTGTGTGTGTGTGTGTGTGTGTGTGTGTGTGTGTGTGTGTGTGTGTCTGAGTGTCTGTGTGTGTACTTTACCAGACACTGAAGAAGTAGCTCTCAGGTCATCCTTGCTTAACCTACTGGTCAGCTGACGCTGGAACACCACAGTCTGTGCTAGCCAAGCTTCCTGAGCAGCGCTGAGACAGCCGCTGACGGACGCGTGTGGGGATGACGTCAGAAATGACGTCTGTCAATCGAATCGTGTTTTGGGCTGCTAGGAGTGGTGAACACAACTGTCGTCTATTATTGATGCAGATGATATGCTGTTCTGGTGGCTGGCTCTGTCCTTCCAACTCCTGACGACAAGAAATACAGTAGGGAACAACCATGACAAGCCTCCTTTTGTTTCTCCTCAATAATTTACTGTCTCCCAATATTGATTTCACATGTCAACATTGAGGGGTAGGGGGATGGAGGGGGATGGAGGTGGGGGAAGGGCAAAAAAATGTTTCCCATTTGAATGAAATCAATCTGTCAATTTGCATGAATCATGATCAACCACTTATTTGTCAGTTAAGAGCAGAGGATGTCCACACAAAACAGAGCGAGCAAAAACAGAGCTAACGACCCTGTGAACTCGGCATTATGTTTGTCCCTCATGTCAAACAATTGGGCTTTTAAGCTGTTTCGTTGCTCTCCCCCGGCAGCCTGTAAATCCAGCAGGACACTGATATGTCCTGTCATGTCGCGTTGCGTCTCTGTTCCCTGACTCTGTGGCGGGCGACGCAGAGAAGCACAGTAATTATTGTCTGATTTATGCCCTTGGACGTCTCCCAGCGCACTAAGCTGATTTCATGACGCTTGTGCCCCGGCCCCCTTCCAGCCCCCCCCCTCCCCCATCCCCGCCCCCTCCCGGTTCATGCTCCAGATTCCTCAGCCTCGTTGTTGACACGCCATTATCCCAAGTTTTTAACCAGGACATCACCCATTTCCTGTTTGCAGCCCTCCTGAATGACAGAGGCGCTTTTCCATCCCGCTGCGCCGGGCGGCTGCAGAGCCAGTCGTGCGAGGGCACGGCTGTCAAAGCCTCGGCAGCTAACAAACACACCAAGGCATGTATTTATTTACTTGTTTACATGTTTTTTTTGAACCAATAACAACATATTTCACTCATCATTCTTTCTCCTAACCTTAGATAAAGCAAAAGATGAGAAGAGCTAACAAGGTAAAGACAGAGAGAGATAGCAAGACAGCGAGACAATGAGAGATATATGGATAACTAGAAAAGCACTCAGAGAGCGCAGACGTCCACCAAGCGAAAACATAACTGCCTCCTGGATCCAGACGGTGATACAAATCCAAAAATGTAATCGTTTCTTCCTTGAGTCATTTCAGTTTCAATTTCAATTTCATTGAATTTCATCGAAATCCATCCTTATTTTTTGAGTGATCTTACGAACAGACAAAAAGACAGACAGACAAACAAACCAACAAACAAACAAACAAACAAACAAACCAACCAACCAACCAACAAACAAACTCCCATGAAAACATAACCTCCTTGGTGGAGGTAAATATGCTGAGTGATAAGTCTGAGTGATGCTGATGTCTTGAATGGCAGCTAAAAGTGAAGCATAGTGGAGAATGGCCTCAAATTTCCTTCTTGCTGATGTAGATGCAGATTCACTCAAAACAGCACTTGGTCACAATGCTAACGTCATGTTTAGGCTGTTATGCTGAGTCATGCCATTATTGATATGATAATGTTGTGGTGATGAAAAGCTGCATGCATGCAGTTCATTAGTATCAATATGTCATTGACACATGAACTACAGACCTCTCCAGCTTGAATAACGAGGATATGTGTGTAGCCTTTTGTATTAACGCTTATGTGCACTCATGTCTTATGCATGGTGTGATCCCACATGGGCTGCCCTAACCTTTGTTGCTTTCAATCTCCTGCAACCTGTGGCCATTTCTCTCCTTCACACTTCTTTGTTTTTCCATCACTTGTTCAATTATAACCCCCAGCAGGCCCCTCTGGGGCACGAGTCAAGCTAGCCTGGGTAACCACAGGTTACTATGGGTTACTATAGGTTACGTGAAGCTATAGCTGTATATCACCGCATCTCCGCTCCGCTCTGCCTCTTTGTTCTGTAAGATTCTGCCTGCATATCTGCCATTTGCCTTTTTTCTGCCTCTCTCAGGCACTACCCCCAAGTAATTAGCAGAATAAGCATGCGGCCGAGCTTTAACACGGAGCAAAGCAGAGCACGCACACATAATTGCCCATGCGTCTGTGCATCAAGGGTGAGAGCCAGACCTGTGTATCAGGTACAGTGTCGTTCCTACTGCCTAGTTTTCATAAAATTCTTATTTCAGTTGATTTTTTTTTCAAATTGAATGGTTCTTTTTTTGTATTTCCATGCTTGAGTTGAGTTCTCGCGAGAGCACAATTAGAATTTGCTCTGTGAGTCACCCTGGCAATCAGTAATGATGCTCATTACCCATGCCCTTGGAGCCGACCTTCACCAATCACATCGTTATATCTAATACAGGCAGGCCAGAGGCGAGCTAAACAGATGACGATAATGCTGCAATGTTGAAGTCCGGAATGCATGCTTGGTGCCACATCTTGAGTTTGGCCATTTTCACTATTAATAGCCACACCCTAAATCTTTCCAGAAGTGGGTCTGGATTTCCAGGCTATGAGTTGGCTGTATTTTAAATATATTATTATAACAACTCCACATGAAACAGTCTACACAGCTGTTGATACAGCAATGGTGTCTTCCCAGGATGTGCCCTTTGCGTGCATGCAAAAGCCATCAGGTAAGTATGACAAATACACACAGCGCTTTTTACTCTCAATCAAATTGGATGGCAGTACCACTGCTGTGCTGTTTTGCAGACTATTTATCATTTCTGGGACTTGGTTAATAGCCGTCCAGGGGATGCCTGACAGAAAGTCAGAAAACTGGGGAGAGGGGGGGCACATTATTAGTTAACCCCAGCTGGTCAGGGAGGCCTCCAAACACCAGGCAAAGTTCAAACACCTGAAAACATGTCCAACACAGATGTCATCAGCCGTAAACGTCAGATTGTAACGATGGAACAGATAAGACACATCTTCCTTTTTCCTCTCTGGAGATGAGATTCATCCCTGGCTTCCATCTGCTTTCATTTAGCTTGTGTCTCCGAGGACAGCCACAGCCCTGGGACTGCCTTCTAATAAAATCACTGCTGAACTGTTATCGGTATGGCATGTTTGATCACACTTCCCAACATGGAGCCGGAGTGACTCAGTTACAGTGTGTTCAGTTATGTAAATTAAAATGCACCGAGTATTACAGTTATCAAATGTACTTCATCAAATACGAAGACTTAATTGCGGGTAGGATTCCCACTGTGAAGGTACACAATGCTTGGAATAGGTTATAACAATGTAACAAGGTTGAGCTGCAGTGAAGATGTAGTAACATTGCTTATTACATGGTATTAACAGTGTACTAACATCAACTAAACATCAACTACACAAAATATGAAGCATTCTCATATATCACTGAAAAAGGTATTGGCAGTCAATGATTTCTGTATGGTAAAAGTATGGTATGAACTCAATTCAGAACGCATAGTAAACTGAAAATAGTTATTAGTGTATGTTTATGTTAGAATCTTAGATACCATCTTCCAATATGTCAAGCACGTAAAGCTGCTGAAACTATTTTGGGACTTATAATTTTCTAAAGATAAACTGACACGGGATTGCAATTTCAGTTACCAATATTGCAGGTGGGGTACATACATTTAATTTGGATATCAATTTAAACTGAAAATGGCCAGCTGACATTTACTGAGTTAATAAGCAAACTGCAAGTATTTTGTCTGTATGTGAAAACTACTGTATACTTGCATATTGTCAAGGTGGGGGTCTCTCACTCTTTGCCCATTTGTCTTAGTTTAGGGTTAGTTGTGAATATTATTATTTACTTGCTTCCATATACAGTACATATGTATAAATATCTCTATATATATGTGTAATACTGAATGCAAACAAATGGCCATACATTCATATGATGTGTGCTGCCATCCCCTCTGGTTTCCGTGGCGACACAAGTCAGTGTTTATGATCTGGGTGCTGGATTACAGGCGTGGGCTTATGAGGCGCTTTGGGGATATGTAGGTCACAGCAACCTCATCCCTGCTAGACTCCCAACCCCCGCCTCAAAACACACACACACACA
>NC_085008.1:6349598-6352098 GCF_963854185.1 Sardina pilchardus
ATTGATTAATCACATGCAATTAGGAACAGACCAGGGGAAATACATTTGTAAATACTGCTGCGAATGAAAGAATGCATGTCAATCAGGCAGTGATCTACCAAAGAGCCTTTCTTAGCTTTAGAGGACGTGTATTTTGGAGGACATTTTTGGATTCCCTTTTGAGTTCCTGCACTTCAACAGTTCAATAAGAAACGTGGCCTATCAGCAATGTCTAGAGTGAGAACCATATTTCACATAGATACCAAGTGAGCTTCAGCCACATAACGTGAAATCTTTCGATTTATATTAGGGTTGTAAGGTAATATAATTCTCCCTTTTTTCTTTATCATCGTATTGATGTTCATGCCCTATATTTAAAAAGGCCTATAGAAATCACCCGAGTTCATTTGGACCGTTGACTACGTTCATTTTGATCATGTGAACGCAGTCTACCAAACTAGGGTGCGGATCCTATACCGGAAATTGAAACAAAAACAAAGACATAAGTGCAAACGGCAACCATAACCATGAGTTATAGCTATGTAGCTGGTTTGGTGAGGCTAGCAAAAGTGAGTGTTGAGTCAGTGATGCATCCTTTTATGTAGGGTTTCTGTAAAAAAGCCTGTTGACTTGACTGATTGTTTTACAAGCTCTTACGTCTGCTCCGGGCATTTGCTCATTTTCCTCGTAGTTTGGAAAGAAAATTCCTATCAAGCACTTTTTGGAATCATTCTGTGACAAACCATGCTAATGTGGATACGTGTTATGTTTACTTTGTGTTCAGAATGATTTGGCACAATAGAGGAAAGGCCCCTTTCATTTATTTGCATTTATCTGTCATGGCCTGCATATTTGGTTGATATGTGTTGGTACATTTGGACATACCTCTGGGCTCTATGTTTTTCATCTCCACTGGATGGTTGGTAGGCTATTGCTCCAAATCAAATGGAAAAACAACAAATGGAGTGGAAGATAGAAATAACAACACAAAAAAATATATTAGTTTGCACAGGCCTATACATTTACATGGGGGGGGGGGACACAACTTTGTTTTGTGATCAAATATTCTCTGAAGGAATTCAAATTAATGATGTTTGGACTGGAAGAAATAGAGTTCTCCTGGTTCTTGAGTTGCAGTCATGTGAAACACAGAGGGCTGTCTTGGTTCCTATGCCTAGTAAACAAGAAGTGTGCGTTCCCCTTTAAGAAGCCCCCACCGCCCGCACAGCGGAGGGAGGGAAGGCACATTCCTGGAACAGCGGTTAGAAAAAAAAATCCACCAGTGAGCAGTTTCAAGTTCCCCCAATAGAAACTGTGCCTGATTTGTGGCCAATGTTGGAGATGTAAAAAAAAGTGCAGGGGGAGGAGGGGAATGGAGAAGGGGGGGAGGAAAAACACTAAAGGGGTAGCTATGGAGATAGAGCGTTTTCCTGGCTGCCTTCTTTGACAGGTGTTGAGAGGGGTAAAAGTCTTAAAACAGTATCCAGCATGTACGCCAAAGGTAAAGGAGCAGTCGTCCCTTCCGATAGCCAAGCAAGAGAAAAGTAAGTGAAATTGCACAACATTTAAAGAGTGCTAAAGCGGGGTTATTGCGGAGTCCCAACTTTCTAAACTGTGACTACTATTGTTTAAAGGTGTGCACGTTACAAGCTCGCTCCCGTGGTACGGTATCTGCTCCAGCTGTGGCGCGTCTCTTTAACTTTTCGCCTCGGTTGTTATACTTTTTAGCCATTCTCGGCAAATCGTGCGGCGACTTGGACGCGTTTGACTGTTACAATAGTATAGCATAGTTGCTCGGAATATATTAGTGTGTTACTGCCAAAGTGGAAGTTGCACGTTCTCTCACAGAAGGTGAAGATACATTGTTACGCGCTTGCAGGGATTTCGCACCAGTGTAGAAAACAGTTTAGGGGATAAGAATCCGTAATGAAGAATTACCGTGTTTTGTCAGGAATTTATTGTTCGTTCTTTTGTCTCTTTGGGGAGGAGTTGCATGGACGGAGAAGCATTGTTTGCGTGGAGATGGCAAAGTCTAGATTCCCGGCGTTTTATTACCCAAGGGTTATATGAAGACTTTGTGTTAGCTTCGTATGTAAGATGTTAAGTGCAGAGAAGGACATTCTTTACCTTAGGCATGCTTATGTTATCTATTTTACCCATTTAGCTACACCGCTGTCATTCTGTAGCCTATCTAAGACAGTTGTATGTATAGAGTAATGCAGTCCACACAAGGCAGTGTTAAATGTTAAGGGCTAAACATAATAGGTTGTACGAACATTTGCTCATCCCGTGTTGCGACTTCTAAAGCAGGGTAAATGCAATATTTTTGTCGATTGCAATGCTGTTGCAAACTAATTGGGCTATGACAGCAAAGTCACTTCAGTGGGACCAGGACTGTTCAGCGTGAATGCAATGCTGAAACTTTTCCTCTATCCCCGAGTTGCATTTACGTCTCTTTACATTTAAGACACTTTGTCTCCAAGTCATCCCTAAATGTCCATGTTTGATAAATCGTGAAGAC
>NC_085008.1:6357098-6364598 GCF_963854185.1 Sardina pilchardus
AGCTCTCTGCCTCGGAGTTCTGCAGATTGATGTTGCAGAGAGCCGTGGCAGCCAATGTTGTGTGTACCCATAGATTTGCAGCGGAGCGAAATTCAGCACTTTTCCTGGTTTGCGTTTGCCTGCTGTTTTATGTTCACTGTTACAAATGGTATGTAACTTGGGGCTTTGCAAGCTGTAGGCGTTTGAATTTAATGAGGACTTAAAACGCTGAATTGCAGTTATCAGACACAAATACATTCATTTGTGTTATTAAAACATTATGGATATTAACAACGGCACTGCAAGTGTGAGGCTAAGGGATGTCAACAGTAGCTGAAAGTCTTATTGGTCAGAGCTTCTTGCCTGACTTTATTCTTATTACTGTAGGCTGTACATTTAAAAGCAATAGAACAGTAATGGCTATTGTATCATTAATACCGTAATAACATCACAGATATAGATGTGAGCTTGTGCTTTGGAGTTACAGTGTCATTCATGATAGCAAGCATGAGTGTCTGCGATTGATTATCAAGGACGTGTCTTTTCGCTTTGTCCATCAGATCATACCCATCATGCATTATTTGCTTAAACTGGTAAACGTTCAAAACTTTTTTGGGCCAATGGTTGGGGCTGTCATGACGTAACCACTGTGAATGGCTTATTTTGGCCTCTTATTTTATGTGTAAACTGTATCCTAGGGTGGGAACAGTGAATCCAACCAGCATATTTACAAAGTGCATTAAAAAGCAGGAAAATCCCATTTTTGTCATATATCTCATTCAATAGGTTTGCAACAATTTTTAGGGAGTTTTGTTTAGGTCCATTGAATCAGAATCATCATGTTCAAAGTCTGAGTGCAATATTATGCATGGGTTTACAACTTTTCATAGTAAGTTCAGACAAGATGTAATCAAATTCTTTTTCACTAGCAGTCTAGACTGTGTGCTTAATTCATGCTGCTCTTAATTTGCAACAGAAAGTATTCAATAGCTGATGTAGAACTAGGGAAATGGTGTAATTAGCGGTAAAGGCAGTGCAGTGATGAGCGTAATGCAATCTAAAACAGCTCTAGATCCTTTGTGGTTTGTCGACTGATTGTAGCCTTAAATCCACTCAGTTTTTTCCTTTGTACTTTTTGATGTTTGACCAAATGCATGGTTCACAGATAACGGCAAAAAGAAATCCAAAATCTATAATAAAAAATAAATAAAATCTGCATAGAGAGCAGAAAGTGGGCTCCATAGATGGCAACCTTACCTTCCCATTAAAATAAAGGCATTTTATTTATTTTTTCCTATAGACCAGACCGCACTGTCTTGGTATCAATACTATTAGTTCTAAGAAGCTCTCCGGATCTTCAGCTTTTCAATTTTATGGATACATTCATGTCTTTACAGTCCTCTCCCACTGCTGAGGTTGGGTTTGGGGCCATGCCCTTTGTGTATCAACTTGCTATGCCCCTTCTGTTATGTTGCCTTTGATGTCATGTTGTGACCGGGCTGGGTTTTGATTTGTGGCCTTGTTATGACTGTTTTGATGACTGTGTTGTTTCATAACATTATTATTACTGTGTTAATTGTTAGGACTGTGTGAGCTGCGGGCATTGTGAGCATGTGCAGAAAATCCTTGTGTAGTCCAATGGCAGACAAGCACCCTCTGACTCTTCAGTACACCTCTCCACCATTCACACAGAGTAACATGAGAGATTTCTGAATGGGTTCTTTACAAAACAACACCTTAGAGAACACCTTTTTTACCATTTAAAAGTCAAACGAGGGCACTTGACTTAAAGTGTAAGTTTGGCGGAAATTGAAAATAAAGCTATTTTCTGAATGAAAATACATCAACTAAGCCGTGGAGGAAGTAATTTTCGCTCATCACGCAGTACAGAGCTAGCACGGGCAGGACCGACAGCCCAAAATCGCAAACAGTGGGTGTGGATGGGGATTGGAGCCACACGCTTTCAAAATCGCATTTTAAACCACTAACAGTGCTCAAAACAGCGCCAAACCTCATCAGTAGCTTGCTCTAGGTGTCTACACATAAAACGAAGCACCAATCAGTCTGTAAACTTTGGAATAGTCAGTATACACGTAGAATCAATTCGAGACCGCAACACCCCATCTGAAGCACATACATGTCTCGCGAGATCTCACACGAGAGGTCGTGGACTTTCCTTCGTGAGGAGCTGGAAGGGGTTATATTCATAACAGTCTTCTTTTATAAACGTCGGGTTCATGAGCCAAGTTGTTGGTGCTTCGTTTTATGTGTAGACACCTAGAGCAAGCTTCAGACGAGGTTTGGCGCTGTTTTGAGCAATGTTAGTGGTTTAAAAATGCGATTTTGACTACCTGTAGGAATAGGTCCCGTGCTTCCGTGTGAGATCTCGCGAGACATTTCTGTGCTTCAGATGGAATTGCGGTGTCGAATTGATTCTACGTGTATACTGACTATTCCAAAGTTTACAGACTGTTTGGTGCTTAGTTTTATGTGTAGACACCTAGAGCAAGCTACTGATGAGGTTTGGCGCTGTTTTGAGCAATGTTAGTGGTTTAAAAATGCGATTTTGAAAGCGTGTGGCTCCAATCCCCATCCACACCCATGTTTGCGATTTTGGGCTGTCGTTCCTGCCCGTGCTAGCTCTGTACTGCGTGATGAGCGAAAATTACTTCCTCCACGGCTTAGTTGATGTATTTTCATTCAGAAATTAGCTTTATTTTCAATTTCCGCCAAACTTACACTTTAATGAATCAAACTGTTTTTTTTTGTTTTTTATTTTTATTCTCAAGCTGGAAGTTTTGGGAGTGCCAGATTGGTAGCTTACCTGTGGTACCTCTCGTGCCACTTCACCTTACTTCACAAAGGGCTGAGAACAGTGCCTAGTCTGTGTAATCAAGGAGTCAGAGAGTGAATGTGTGAGAGTGTGGGATGCCAAAGGAAGAGAGAGTGAATGTGAGGAAGACAAGCAAGAGTGAGACGGAATACTTAACCACTTGTTTCTCTTCTCTTTTTGTTTTTGTTTTCTTACAGGCTAGCTTTATATGTGTACGAGTACTTACTGCACGTCGGGGCACAGAAATCAGCACAGACCTTCCTGTCCGAGGTAAGAGCAGCTTCCTGTCTCGTGTGGATATATGGGATTCCATCCCAACTCCCATTGTATAGTCTGGGCTGGAATGTACATTATGGCTGGACAAGGTCCTCCTCGGCCATTGAGATCTCTCAAACGCTGGGAGTTGAATAACACACACCCTCTCTTCTCACAAGATGTTCCTTTACCTTTTAGGGCGCTGAAGCAAACGGTGGTATAATTATCAGACATTGCTGCTTTGGTGCTGGGTTTTGGATTACGGGTGTGTTTGTGGTCTACTTGTGATGTGAGGCAACCCGTGGTAGATTGATTGATGATGAGTGCAAATGTTACATCATTATTGTTTTATACGTAAAAATCAAATTCCACCACTCTGGTGTGCTGTATGTCGTAATGAATGGAACCATGTGCATTTCTGAAGGGCCCTCACCATTAGTATGTTCATTAAACATGTTTCAGTACTTACTGTGTAAAAAAAGGCTTAAAAGAAAGTCATGTCAGGCATTGTTAACCCTTATATTGGAACAACCCCAGCCGGTAGTGAAGTGCACAGATGCTTAGTGCCAAACTAGATGGACTGAAATCCTGCCAGCCTAGAGGCACTGGCGCTGCAGGCTTCGCCCGTAGCATAGAGAGCCCTACACCTCGGCACTACAGCGGGAGCTCCAGGCGGCGTTTGGTTCATAACCGCTCTTAACTGCTGCCACATGTTAAAAGTCTGATTTAATCTCCTCTGGTGGAGGGGTGAAATGTGCTCAATTGCTTAATAGCATGTTCTTAACCCAGAGACCTGTGAAAGTGATCCCCCCTTTCAGCACAATAAAAAAAGAATACCATTATTTCCCGTTTTATTTGTTGTAGGCAAAATATAGAGGCCAATGTGCTGCAGGCAGCCATTTTTCATGAAGACAGTGAGTTAGCAGATGCTTACTGTATCATTAGCTATGATTTAGCATCCATAGCATCTCGTATAATCTCAGTTGTAAGTCTTGTATTATTTGAGCGGACTTGGAGAGTAACACAGTGTAGCTGTTTTTAAGCATTTGTTTTCTTCCATTCCTTCGCAGTTATTGTAAATTAAAAACAAAAGAAAAGTTTCAGACGAGCCATCTAATGTGGCTAATGTGGCATTTAATGCAGCATGTCCACCCTAAGCACCTGTTCAGTTGCACTTTATAGCGATAAGACTGGGTGATGGCTGTACTGCTGTATTATTTGTATTGCAAGGAAGATAAGGATTCAGGTCTGAGCTTGATACTTTTGCCATTGTCCTTTTTACATGAGGTAATATTTCTGGTAAATATTAGCCTAAAATACTGCTCAGCTGTCACTTTTCAAATATGCCTGTTGGAATCATGTAGAGAGACTGAAAATGAAAGTGTACACGGAAGAAGTGAATGATGGAGAGAGATTTTGAGGTCTTTCATTCTCTCCTGTGCTGTAGAACTTCCTTACTTGTGTGTGTGTGTGTGTGTGTGTGTGTGTATGGCTAGATAGGTGTTAAGTTCTGGGTCAGAGGAAACGCCAGCCACTTCACTCTCTCACAGCTGCCTCCAGCACCTCAGACACACACACACACACACACACACACACACACACACACACACACATAGCTCTCCTCATCCTCTGGGTTTTATCTAGTTCAGCTGTGCCAGCCATGTTTTTTTTTGTCTCTCCTCGTGAACCATTTTGTCTGAGATTCTTTTAATAGTTTGAGGGGTACTAATTCTATCAGCGAGCTCACCCTCTGACCTTGCGCGGTGTTAACCAGGATCCAGCCAACTGGATGTAATTAGAACATAATTAGTCTCCCCCAACCTCTATCGCCCCCCATCCCACAAAAAAAGACAATATTTCCCCATTATATGTCAGGTATACTGTATGTAGGAAGTAAGAACGTAGCAGCAGTCCCAGTACTGTTAATTAAGCCATTAACACCTCCTCAGAAATCTCTCTCAAGGTGATGACTGTTTACCTGCCTCCAGTATTAGTGTTATGTGCTTTGATTCAATTAGACCCATCTCGTTAAGCCCTAGATGACACTCACACTCTCTGGAGCACGCACGTACACACACACAGGCACATTCGGTATCTCTCAATCACATACACACACACACACGCACACACACATACACACACGCGCATACACGCATGCACACACATACACGCATGTATACACACACAAACAAACACCATCTCTCCTGCGCCAAGTTATTTAAGGTGTTAGGTCCCCGCAGGTGAACTGCGGGAAAACACACCTGTGCTGACTCTCTTAATGAGTCTCGTGTCGCAGGGGACCTGATGAGCCTGTCTGTCAGTTAACCCCTGAGGTCCCGCTGTTCCAAGCGTCAGCGCTCCAAGCATCACACCACCACCCCACTCTTTCATCCACTCAGTCTCATCTCGTTATGGGGATGCAGTCCGCCACTAGTGCCCCCCGTTTTGGGACACACACAACTTTGCATTCTTAAGACCGGCGCCCACTGGACACGGCGCTGCAGGGGCTTTGGCTTGACGCACAGGATTTTAGAACAGTTTTCTAACCCTGTGCGGCTGCCGCGCGGCAGACGTTTCTAGTGGGCTTTGCCCCGTTAAAAAAACAATGGAGTTCTAATTTTCTTTCATGTCACGTCACGTACATATCCGGTGGGCACCGGCCTTTACACGACACCAAGTCCTACTTGTTTTATTTGCGAGGAGTCCCACTAGAGTCGCTCTGACTCTGTTCCTTTTGGGAACACTCTCCACTGCCACCACTCTCAACGGATTAAGCCCCCAAACCCTGACCCCTGATTTTGGGGACGCCGTCCCTCTACTGTCAGCCAGGATTTCAGTCACAGCCCCTCTCTCCTTCTCGTGCTTACAGTTTCTCTTTCTCTCATCTTGCATCCTGTCATCCTCCTCGTCTAGATGAACTCTCTCTGCGCTCTTTATCGCGATCCACTCCCTCTGCATTATCTGCACTCCCTCCTGCATCACACCCGGATCAGAACACACTCTCACTCACGGCTCATTTCGGGGATGTGTTACATCCTGTGTCTCACTGTTGCGTTCGCCCGCTCTTCACTCGCCATCAGGACTCAATCCCTCTCCAGTCTCCTCCATCTGCACTCCAGAAAGCACATGGAGTTGTACTCAAACAACTTCCCCGTTTACGGCCGTGCTTTGTTCTGAATCCAGAAGGGGAAGTCATCAAACTGGGGACCTCGACAACGATTTTGTGCAAAATCACTGCTGATTATAGATACCTGGAAATGGCAAAGGTTGACCTCCAGTTCACTGTAATCACTGTAGAGGGTCAGCCTATGCAGCTGGTCTTCTTAACTACACTTCCATTCAGATGTTTGAAGTCACATATATATCTCTTTGTCTTTGAAGGAAGCACTATTTTTGGCTATTTTAATGACACTGAATCAATCAGCAAAACTTTATAAATGTTATAAATCACTATTGTATGTTGATTCTTTTAATGCAATATCTACAAAGGTGTACAGAGAAATATTATCATCAACAATCCATCCTGTGTTCAAATGACACGTTCTGTCTGCTCATCTAAATTTATCATTTTAAAAGTGTTACTGATCGGGAGGAAATCTTTCCTCACTTATGTTAGTATAGCTGAAAACTGTCCTGGTTAAAGAAGCAATACAACTGGCCTTCTTTCAATGAGTTGAGTATCTGGAGCACCATCCATTGTGGGTTTGATTAAAGGCACTCTATCCAGAAACAAAGAATGTTCTTCTGAAACGTGTCAGTCTATTCATGTTCTGAGAAATGAAGGCTGTGCCATGAGCAAAATGCAAGAAAGTGGAGATCTCATTCAACACAGTATGCTACTCCCTTCACAGAAGAGCATAAACTGGCTTTAACCAGAATAGAAAAAGGATTGGGAGGGCCCAGTGTACTAAGCAGGAGTACAAATACTTTTGAGTGTGTGGTTTGAGAAGGAGACGCCTCGCAGGTCAGCTTCAATAGTACAGGCTAAACACCAACGTCAACATCAACATCAACAGAAGAGGTGACTAGTTGTAACTGGTTTTAAGGAACCATTGTAAAGAGAAAGCCATATCTCTGCCAACAAAAAGAAATGATTAAGATGGGCAAAAGAACACAGAGACTCGATATAGAAGATTGGATAGAAGCGTTATAGACAGGTACACAACGTGTTCAGATTTGTGACATTGCATATTGAGGAGTGTTTGATTCTGTCTGTCAAGCATGGTGAAGGGAATGGTCTAGAGGTGCTTGAGTTGAAGTTGGGAAATTGTACACAGGACGTTTTGAAGAACAAAGGCTATCACTCTGGCTTTCAATAGTGCTGCAACAATGATTCTGTTAATCGATTAGTTGTCAACTATTGAATTAATCGCCAACTATTTTGGTAATCATTTAATCGGTTTGTTTGTCTAATACAAGAAAATACCTCAAAA
>NC_085008.1:6369598-6377098 GCF_963854185.1 Sardina pilchardus
GGACTGGACCTAATCAAAGATATCAGTAGGTGTAGTTCCACTGTCGTGATCAAAGCTCTTGTTCACCCACTTTGGCCTAACTGTTGTAGGTGACAAGGGGCAGGCTAGTTATAATCAATCCAAAACCTAACCTGATACATGTTGCAGTGCTTTTCTAGATAACCAAGTACAGCTTGCACCCGATTCGATTTTCCAAACAGCTGATTGGATTTAAGGTGTAGTGGATGAATTTCTGTGCCTTTAGTTAAAGGTCTATGCAGCCTGGCACCTTCATGGAATTTTCTCCCTCACCATCTGTCCATTGTCTTTCTGTCAGTACCCTGTACCCTGTACACCTTCTTCTTTCTGTCTGTTGTTTCTCTTTGTTCCGATGTTTGTCTATTTGTATGTGTCCAGCCCCAGTGCCCCTGTCTACCACATCACAGCCTTTAATCGCCACATTCTCTGTCTTTTTACCACTCTTTT
This sequence comes from Sardina pilchardus, assembly GCF_963854185.1. Lineage (NCBI taxonomy): Eukaryota > Metazoa > Chordata > Actinopteri > Clupeiformes > Clupeidae > Sardina > Sardina pilchardus. The sequence goes on from NC_085008.1 coordinate 6,370,064, forward strand.
CAACACCCTTGTATGGCCTTAATAGTCTACATCAGGACACTACTGGAAGTAGTAGACAGGACCCTCTTCCTAGTTCTTCCTCTGTCCTCCACGGGTTCCCCCCCATCTACTTGGCCAAAGGAGCCGTGATCCGCTTCCCCCTCCGCGAGTCAATGAGGGCCTCTCCAGTTAGCCGATCTTGTTTCCAGATGTTGAGTTTCCTCGGATCAGCCAGAGGATGTGCCGAAAGGAGACGGAAGGAGACTAAGTGAGCAGAGTGGGCCACGGCCCCCTTGCTCTCTGACCCGGGGGCCTCCTCAGAGTAGCCGAGAGCCAAGATAGAGAGGCCACGGACGCTGGTCAGATTGAAGACTGAAGGCCGGAGTGGTTGTGTGACTGACTGTGGTGAAATGGCCTTTGTGCTGTCACTTTGCCTTGATCAGTCCATAATGCCTAGTTTGTCTTGTGTTTCGAGCGCTCGAAAAAGTGAGGGACGAATGCAGGAGACATTTTTTTGAGACGCTCTCTCTCACCGCAGGAAACTTGTTTTCCTCGTCGCTTCCTCTGCAAACGAATTGCAATTGATTGGCTGTGTATTTACCTGTCAGTTTGCCACCAGCATACATCAGCTCTCACTGTTTTGCCCTTTCTGCAGTCTGTCATATCAAACCTAAGGCTTTACAAGCACTTCACAAACTCTCATTTTGTCATATCAGCGAGAAAAAGAATGTGCAGCCAGAAAAAATGGCCCACGTAGGAAGCAGGGGGGGCGGGTTCTTTTTTTCAGCAACTCGCCCTCTTTTGCAGATTTTACGAGCTCTCCAGTAAATCAATATCTAAAGAGCGGCACCGTTTAATGCAGACCTGTTAAACAGGTACTTAATTTCAATGAAGTAATTAAGAGAGCGTTTGGAGTGAAACCTGCTGCCCTGCAGTCCTTTTTACACACTGTATTTCCTTAATTAACAAATATCACACTTAATTGATCGCTAACCTGCAGGTCTTGCCAAACAGAATGGGAGCTACCTGGGGCTGACTGATGGTGTGACCCAGCCGAAGTCCCGGGCCATTGCTCAATGCTCTGTCCTCTCCTCGCTCTACTCTAGTTCAGGCCATTTTGCTTGTGTGTTCTCAGTGTAAACAGAAGCTCTTAAAAGAGTTCACTTGTTCATGCAGTGTGGTGTTTTATCGTGCTTTTGAGAGGGCTCCGTTCTTCTCATGTTGTCTGTTTTTCGTTCATTTCCTGTTGCAGTGTGTTCTGGGACTTGTACTGTGCCGCTCCGGACCGGCGAGAGACGTGTGAACATTCCAGCGAGGCCAAGGCTTTCCACGACTACGTGAGTTCCCTTTTTAAACCTGTCTCCACTCAAGGGCTTTTGGAACTTGACTGCGGTGTGTGTGTGTGTGTGTGTGTGTGTGTGTGTATGTGTGTGTGTGTGGGAGGGGGGGCACATTGGCATGGCTGGGGGTCTATCTGATGACAATTTGGGAGTACAGCCTGGACCTTTCTGTATCAGAGCAATAGACTGGAAGCTAGCAGTTTGGGGGGCTAGCATTTTGCTAGTTAGAGAAGTGCATAAAGTTTAATTGGATTGGAGTTGAGCTGCATTGGATTTCCCTGTGTATGTCATTCGGTGCCAACTGATATTGGATTATTTTTTCTGCCTTCCAGTTTGTGTGGCTTGTATTGTTACCTCAGACACTGAGGGTTGTGGTCTGTGGATCCAAGTTGTATGTGATTTCTGTTGGTCTGTGTGTGTGTTCTGGTGGTTGTTCCTAAGGCCATTGCCAAACAGAAGTTTCCCTCTACCACCTCGCCCCACTTCCTCATCATGGTGACCTCTGACCCTTTAGGGTTTACCTAAAGAGCCTATCTGAGGGCAAAGGTCAAAGTTCAGTCCATCGTCCAGTTCATGGCTCCAATAAAGGAGCTGCCTGAGCCAGTATTGGGACCCGGCCAGTCGGAGGGTGGCCTGAGGGTTGGTGCTCTGACCTCTCAGCCTGTGTGACCCCTGCAGATCCCAGTGACCTCGCTCATCGCCAGGGAAACAAGGAGCCTTGGTCTTGCTGGCCCTCTGTGTGGTTTCCACAGCAGCATGGCAAAGCCATAGATGACCATGTCGACGTGACTGCCACTGTGTTGACCCCTATTCCCCACACCACCATCCTCCATCGTGTTAGCCACAACTAAAGGGAGGCTTAAGCTGCCTGTAGTCACACCTCTCTCCAGTCTTAGCGTGTGTAAGACACCGGGGAAGACACAAGGGCTCCACTCTTTGTTCAGCTGGATGCTCACTTGAGTTTATTTTATCATCTCAAACACAAACTCCAGCTACCCATGCCGCTGCGTTTTTATGCTCCCCACTAGTGTCGTTAAAATACTGGAGACGCGTGCGGTGCGCAGAGGACTTTCTCAAGTCCCACAGAACGCCGTGTCCTGCCTCTGCTGGCTGACGGGCCTGAAGATGCTGAGGCAAGAACGTTGAGGAGAACCTCGGAACAGCAGATGGAACTGTTCTTTACTGCGATGTTCCCGTTTGACAGCTTTTGCCATCGGGGTGTGCTTCGGGCCCCCTCTCCAGCTGACAGAAGAAGTTTTCAATCTCACATTCATCTATTGTGTCTATGCGTGTTATGCCTCCATAAGATTAATTACACGGCTAATTAAATGCTGTGGTTAATTAAATCTGACGTGTGTTCAATTAATCTATGCCGCTAATCTCCTCATGCGTCTCAGCTGAGAGGTGCGGGGCGTGTCGTCGAGTGTGGACCACCGCCTTCTCCACACTCGCTGACCACACACACGCGCTGACACACACACACACACACACACAACACACACATAGCAGGGGACTGTCATCCCATGTGTGTAGTACCGCCGCCTCCAATACTTGCTGACCACACACATGCACACACTCACATGGGCGAGTGTCCAGCCAGCACCATTAATGATAACGCTGCCACTGTCTCAGTGTTGGTGAAGTGCTGCAAGACTTTATGTTATGTGGAATGTGTTTTGGGTTTCTATGTTTTGAAATTGGTGTGGGTGTATTTAATGTGTTTATAGGTATGAAATTGCATGTGTGTGTGTGTGTGTGTGTGTGTGTGTGTGTGTGCTTGTATGGGTGTGTGTGTGTGTGTGTGTGTGTACACGTCAGTGTGTGTTCATGTACAGAGAATTTGGTTTTTGAGTATGGCCATTTCTATGTTGAAATTGGTGTGGGTATATTTAATGTGTTTATACTGTAGGTATGAGATTACGTGTGTGTGTGTGTGTGTGCTTCTATGTGTGTGTGTGCTTCTGTGTGTGTGTGTGTGTGTGTGTGTGTGTGCTTCTATGTGTGTGTGTGTGCACGCTGGTGTGTGTTTGTGTACACACGTGTGTGTCTGGACACCCAGACGGGGTCAGTGGGCGCCACGCCGCGGGCCTCAGATGTCCAGGCCTCAGGAGTTCAGCTCTCGGGATTAATGACTGGTTTCCCCCGACCTCTCACCCCAGTGGACGCTCTCGCAGGGTCAGGGGTTAGAGGTCACTCAGCCACCGCAGGTCGGGGGGGGGGAGGTGGAGACTCCGTCCTTGTAGGAGTTTGGACTCAAATCACTGGAGCAGTGAATGTAGCGGCTAAGTGTTTTGGAAGTGTGGATGGGGGGAAAAGGTAGACGATTTGCCCTGGCCACAGGGTATTAGCGTACTGAAGTGGATGTGTAGTATGTCTGTGGTGGTGAATATATGCTTTAATGTGTCAGTATGTTTTTGCATGTTGGTGTTTGTGTGTTTTGTGTTCTGAAGGATATAAAAATGATTGTGTTTGAGTTGGTGCTTGTGCATCTGTAAATGCAGCTCTGTGTGAGTGTGCGTGCATGTGCGTGTGCGTGTGTGTGTGTGTGTGTGTGTGTGTGTGTATCTGTGTGTGTGTGTGTGCCTGTGTGTGTGGCTGGTCAGCGGGGGAAGTGGGCAGAAAGGGCCAATGTTGTGTGAATACTCTTATCGGCCGCGGTGGAGGTGGCGGTGTTAGCGGTGAGGAGAGAGGAGGAGGAGGAGGAGGAGGAGGAGGAGGAGGAGGTGCAAGTCCCGCGGGGCTGAGCCCCAGCTCTGTCTGTCTGATTAACTCCGGCCCCTCCGCTCCCCCCGGACCGGCCGTCCCATCAGGCCTCTGTCTCTGCCCGCGCGCTGATAACGCCGCGCAGCGCAGCCCCACACACCCGCTCCCCCGAGCCTCACACATCACGCCGGCGGAGAGCAACACACACACACACACACACACACACACACACACACACACACACACACACACACACACACACACACACACACACACACACAAGCAGCAGACCCACAGGCCCACTACCTGGACCTCTGCTTAACTCTCCACTTCTCCCTCAGTCAATCTCCGTCAGTCTCTGTCTGTCTTTCTCTCTTTAATTCTCTTACCAAGCGGACACTCTTTCTCTCCCCCCTCTCTCTCTGTCCCTTTCTCTCTCTCTCTCTCTCTCTCCTTCTCTCTCTCTCTCTGTCCCTCCCCCCCTCTCTTTCTCTCTCTCTCCTTCTCTCTCCGTCGTGTTGGGGCCTCTTGCTGGCCACACACTTGAGTTGTTGTGATTAGGGCTGTCCAGCAGCTGATGGCATCTGTGTCTCAGTGTGGGCTTTGTGTTTACGGTGGTTTGTTAAGAGACCGTGGCAGGGATAGTGGGCGCACTAGTGGAATCTGACTCTCACTGTCTGTCTGTCTGTCTCACGCGCACACACACACGCACACACACACACACACACACACACACACACACACACACCTAAACGGGCTTTTATCGGTCTTTATTCTAGAGAATGGGGAGAAGAGTGGGAGAATGAGCTGTCTGCATAATGGAAAGTCTCACTGATGGACTGACTGAATGGCACAGGCGATAGATAGCACTAACTGATGCTCCTGAGCATACTAGCGCTGATTTCTCTCGTTCCCTCTTTCTTTCTCTTGCTCTCTTTTTCCTTCTCTCTCTCTCTCTCTTTTTCTTTCTCTCTCTTCCTGTTCATTTGATATGCATAGAAAACATCAGCATCTGCCAATCACCGATGGGCAAATCACGCTCCAGCTCCGTCTCCTCATTAATACCTCATAAATATTCAGTGCTTATCCATCACGCCGTGACCCCTTCGCAAACTGCTGCCATAGCGATGACCTTTCACCCAGAAGTGCAGAGAGCCCGGGCTGGCCAGACCAGTCCAGTGTGTGTGTGTGTGTGTGTGTGTCTGAGGTGGGCTATGACTGTGGGGTGTTGAGGTGACGGGCCCTGTCAGACTGTCAGCGTTGGAGCTACCAGTCTGGGTTGATGCCATTGGCATTTGGGTTCCTGATGTTCTGTCTCTGATTCCCGGAAGGACATTGCCGAGCCGCTGGGACATTTTCGGGGGAAGACATTTCAAGGAAACGTGGGATTTTTGTAAGCCTTTGCCTTTTTTACACGACTGGTTTTCCAGAGTCCTCTGAACAGCCCGCTGTTGTTGCAACAGCCCTGTAACCAGATGTGGATAGCGAGTCAACATGTTGTGTTTCTGGCACTGCCCTGCTTCATTTTTGGCCTCCTATCACAGCTGGCCACTCTGCAGCTTGACTTTCGGCCGCACGCCCTGAGATATCACAGAACACGGGGGATTCTTTTACAGTCACGGCACCACGAACGCACTGTCTTCGCTCTGACCTGAACCTCTAGTGCCGGCGGCCATGTTTAACGATGATGGTGATGATGACTCACAAAGATGTCACCCGTCCCCCTCTCGCCTGGCTGCGTTCCATCAGCGCGTACAGTGGGAGTACGGGCACACTGATGTGGAGCGAGTATCATATGTGTATCATAACGAACTGGCGCAAATGACCTGTCACCGCGCGGCAGCCTGTGCCACTCATCGCCGGCGCTGCAGGTCTCCCTCATCATATTCTCGGCGGCGTTAAGCAGGCGCGAGCTGTCATCGTCGCACGAGGCGGCGTAGCGACCGCGCATGCGGTCGGAATGCTGATGCGAACAATGACAGGAGCACTTCCTGCTTTGTCAAAGAGACTGCGGGGCTGCCGTGACGGGAATGGGCCGGGCCCGGCCCGGGATGGGGGCGGAAACAGGTGGTTTGGGGGCTGGCAGAGACGCTGAGTGCCTTTTGTGTGTGTGTGTGTGTGTGTGTGTGCGTGGCCAGGGTTGGGCTTGTCTGTGATCACTCCAGGTGGTGTAGTTTGATGAGGGGGGATGAGGGGGGGGGACATGAATGGGAATACATTATGTAAGGATCTTTTGTTTGTTCTCTACCACTCTTTTATTGCTCTCTCCCTCTCTCTCTCTCTCTCTCTCTCTCTCTCTCTCTCTCTCTCTTCTCCTCGCTCTCTCTGTATCTCTTTATGTACTCTCTCTCTGTGTCTCTCTCTCTCTGTATCTCGTTCTCTTGTCTGTGCCTTGCCCCCCTCCCCAATCAAATCAAGTTCAGTAGTTCACCTGACACTGTTCCTCCTCCGTGCATTCATACTGACTCGCTCTCTCTTTTTGTCTTTTGCACACGCGCCATGCACACACGTACACACACACACACACACATACACACACACACACACACACACACACACACACACACACACACACACACACACACACACACACACACACACACACACACACACACACACACATATACACACACACAGACACATGCACATAAACACACACACACACACACACACATATATACACACACACAGACACACATACACACAGTCTTTCTTTCTTCATTTCTGCTTCCCTGTCTTTGTCCCCTCCCACTCACTCCTCCTCCTCTCCTCCTCCCTCTTTCTCTCTCTCTCTCTCATTCTCTCTGTCTCTCTCTCTCTCTCTCTCTCGGTAGAGTCGGTCCTCTGGCGTTGTGCCAGCGATGCCCGATCTCTCCTGGAAGCTGGGAAACGGGGGCGGAATGACGACATGCCGGCGCGATAAAAAAGACTGATAATAATAATCATCATGAATAAAGGAAGAGAAGAGAGTGAGCGCGTGAGAGAGGGATAGAAAGACAGCTAGAGCACAACA
>NC_085008.1:6414598-6449598 GCF_963854185.1 Sardina pilchardus
ACACACACACACAATCAAACACACACGCTCACAAACTTAATCTTGACTTTTCTACATGCTCACACATCCTCTTTCTGTGTGTTTGCCTTTGTGCAGTTCCCAATGGGTCCAGGTCCTGATGGCCCGATGGGTGGTATGGGAGCAATGGAACCACATCATATGAACGGATCACTAGGTGAGCCTCATACACGCACAGAGACAATGCTCAAACACACACACACCGTGTCAGTTATGCTTGGGCGATTGTAAGGTTGTGGTGGGTGTGTAAGTGATCCACCAAAGCTGTGTAAAAACTGGATTAAAACATTATGTGACCACATTTGTGAGATGTCGTAAGAGGCCACTGACTCTCTTTCACGGCACACAAGTGCTTCATACACATGATTTGCGCAGTGAGAGAGTGGACATGGTTAGGTGATGCAGAGGTCACCGAAGGATTTGTGTGAATGGGAACATATGGAGACATGTAGATCTGAGAGGGCTTGTGATGATGAACCAGAGAGATTAGGACAAAATGTAAACTAGATTGAGAGTGTCAGCCTAAAATGGACCTATAGCAACCCCTTGTGGACTTGAGAAGAACAACACTGAGCGAAGTGGTCAGCTGAAGTAGTCTGCAGAGAGTGCCTGTAGACTGTGTTGACTGGTGTGCCTTGTCCAATATCAGCGAGTCCAGGCTGCTCTGTTATCTCCTGAAATTAAATGACTCAATTAAAATGCATCTTCTGCTAAACCGTACGTTGAATGCCTCTAGTGAGAGCTGAATTACTCCCGCTGCACTGTTACCAGATTCACGGCTCTTTTGTTATGAGAGTTTGTTCGAAATAGGTATCAAAGGTAGCCACAATTAAAAAGGCATGGTTTGCAGTTGTGATCCTCTCTCACTGGTTAGATTTTGAATGTGCCAGGGCTAGGATTATGTACGCATTAGTTGATACTTTGGAGTGGGTATTTTGTAACCCTTTGTTTGTTTTGCAGGCTCTGGCGACATGGATGGGTTGCCAAAGGTAAGATAAGAATACTCATGTCTCACTTTGTTTGTGAAAATAGTTATGTTGGAGAATGTGTCCATTACCAACCAGAAAGGGATTTGTCACAGTAACAGAAACTCTGCCTAATACTGTCTGAACTGGAGTTTGGGTTGGGTGATTTAGTGATGAGAAAGCATTCTGATATGTCCCACAATTCACAGCATACTGCCTGGCAAACACAGGGATTTAAAATGGCACCAAGCAAGACTGTCATTGTGATTGAACTCTCTTGAGTGAAGCTCTATACATCTGTTCCATTTTCTAGAACTCTCCCAACAACATGGCGGGCATGAACAATCCCCCAGGCACTCCGCGAGATGACGGCGAGATGGGAGGAAATTTCTTAAACCCATTCCAAAGCGAAAGTGTAAGTCTCTGATCTTATCTTATCCACCCTTACCTCTTCGCTGCCTCTCACTCAATTAACCTTATAGTGAGCAATACATTTATAACCACAACCAAACCATTGCAAGTGCTAGCAATCTAGTCCTATAGTGAGATTTAATATGTTATGGAGTAACGGTTGTGTAATGCTGCCCCTCTCCCTCTTCTTTTTTCTCTGCAGTATTCACCCAACATGACAATGAGTGTGTGATTTTTTTTTTTCATTTTACCTTTTGGTTTTTTATTTTATTTCTTTTTTATCTCTCCCTTCCCTTTGTTACCCATCCCTTCTTCTGCTGCATCTCGGCTCACTCCTCCCCCCCACCCCACCACCTCATCACCCCATTGGGCACCCACCACCACTCCCTCTCGGACAGCGGGTGATGCCCCACGGCCTCATGGGATAGCTGCGTGGCGAGCTGCGTGGCGAGCTCAGCAAGAGGGGCAGGGAGTAGGCCCCGGGAGGAGCCACCTGACTGCGCCCTGCCCTACCCCACACTCCAGCCTCCTGTCCAGCCTCATGCACTGAGGGCTCATGGGGCGTGCCAGTCCTCCAGGAACCCTCTCAGCAAACCAGCCAATCAGAAGCTAAGGCTGGTGGCCCTCTTTTTTCAGTTTCTTTTATTTTTGTTGTTGTTGTTGTTGGTTTCTTCTTCTTTTGAATCAGAAGCAGAAGTTGAATGAGCAGGTCAGACTCCTCTGATTTGTTAGATACATCAATCGTTGGGTGGATTTTTAACAGAAAAATGAACTGTTGATATATTAGGGTGACGCTTTTCATTCTTGTGGTCTGTATTTTGTTGATGATATTAATGATTATGATAATTCTCACAACTGACATTGTTAAGATGATGTAGGCATAATGTTATGGGTTTACCTGCAAAGGGCACATTGTATTTCAACCGCATTGATGACATAATAAGCACACACTCAGAAATGCACAATGACACTTCTGTTTACATGATTTTAGGTGTTTGTTGTCTCATGTTATTGATTTTTGTTTGTTTGTTTAAATGTCTCCCTGCACATACCTCTTCCTGTGTGCTCTCTGTGGAGCTCGCGTCAGCACCACTCCACACACCTGAAGAGCCTCAAAATGGCTGCCAAGATGGCCACCCAAGCTCTGGCTTTACTCCTGCTTTCTGCTCCGTCTTTCTCCTTCCTCAGTCCAGCACTGGAAACCCCCCCCGACATACACACACACACACACACACACACACACACACACACACACACACACACACACACACACACACACACACACACACACACACACACACACACAGATACACACCTTTTCCATGCTTGCTTTACCATGCACCATCTGTACGGACATCCATTTTTTCAAAGGAACATGGCTGAGTTTAGGCTGATCCCAGTAACTAGCCCGTAGCCACCACACGGTTAGACACTCAGAAGAGGGAACTAATGGACTCCTTAAAACTTCTTCAGCTCATCTTCAGCCTCGGTTCTACATTTGTGTTGTCATGACATTGATTTATTTTGAAAGCACAACTTGGAAGAGTGTCATGGTGATCACACGGAGAAAACTGTTGAAGCCCGCTCTCTGGACATGGACTGATGTAAAGTTTATTCCTACCCATCGTCACTACACAAATGCTCACATTCACAGCTTTCCATGTCCTTCACTGATTCAATCATTTACATGATTTAAATGTTCTGATGTTAATTATTTGAAAGAGAGAAGCCCATCATTATGCATGCATGTGTGGAGCAATGTAACTCCAAGGTCATCATTCAGCAACATCTGTCTGCAGTATTCCAGTCAACGTCTGGGTTGCACTCTAAAATAACAAAGCTGGAATTGTGTGTGTGTGCGTGTATGCGCGCGTGTGTGTGTGGGTGTGTGTGTGTGTGTGTCTGTGTGCAGGTGTGTGTGTTTGCTTTTAATCATGTACAGTTACACCATGTTCCTTGGTGGCGGTGTGCAGTCATACACCTCAGTTGTAATCATAAGCCCTGCTGACACCCCCCTGCCCCCCCATACCCCCTTGCCACCTCTATAATATGTCAATCTATTCTGTTGGTTTTTTATGAATTGAGAAAGACCTCCGGGTCTCCGACTGCTGCTGGGCCATAGTGCAGTGACTTAAGCATAGCAAGCAGAGGGTCATGGACTCTTTTAGGAGTAGTCTGGAGGAATGTCTTGCCCCATATACTCCTCAGCCACCATGAAGAGCACCACCCAATCCCACCCTCCCTCCTTCTTACCCCCCTCAGCCTGATCCCCCACCCCACCCTCGTTCTTATTTGTAAATACTGTAAAATGCATTTTGATATCATTGACATGTTTTGATATGTCTGTCACTACCAATGAATACAGCTTACAAAATGATGATGATGATAAGAGTATAAAAATCAACTGTCCATGTTTTCATTTTTTTTTAAAGATGGTAGAGCTTCAGAAACTGCAGTTTTTCAGATGAAATCACACGTTTCAAAGAGTTTCAACTGTCCCTTGAGAAAGCTCCAACCCCAGGAATCTCTTGTAATGTATCACAATATGACTTTTGTGGAGAAGCTTTCACCTGTCAGCAGAATAGGGTGCAGTATTGCTGTCCAAAACAAGCAGAGAGGGGAGGGCTTTTATTATAGCCATACTTGACCCGGATGCATGTTGGCCAGCAGACTGTTTCAACCCATATGCTTGTATCTGCATCAGTGGGTCTGACCTCTTTCTCCCTGACAACCCTCGTCATTGTTGTCAACTAGAGCCGTAGGAAGCAGGGCAACAGGAGACCAATCCCAACCTCAGTACTGAAGCAGGGCAGCCGTTCCTCCCTCATTAATGTCCGACATCTGAACCAGTTATGCCCACAACCCACATCTAACTACCAATCATGTGTCGTTGTTGTTGATTGTTGACAATGATGATGAAGTCAATAACAGACTTGCCACACTCTGTGGGCCTATAATAATGACAAGAACCCCATTTTGTGAAAATATGAAGGATTTTGTGTTATTGCTAAATGGAACACCACAAGAATATATTTATTCTAAGTGTAATGCCAAGTTCTCTGATCAGTTGGAAAAGCCTTGTATAGACTGATGCTCACAGATACTGTCAGTTCTCTCTGTTAAGCTGTTGGCCATCTCTGTAATTCTATTGTGCTGTATAATAGTGTAATATTAGAATGGATTGGGGTGGGGGATGGGGAAGTGTGCATTGTGGACTCGGGGAGGGGGGAGGTTGTTGAGGGAAGGGTTGATTTGAATCTCATGTACCGTTCATTGTTCTATTTGGCGGCACGACAGTATTTAATATGAAGCAGTCTGTCTCTTTAGGTTTGCTTTGTATTTTTGGTAGGGTAGCTTTGATCTTTGTCTTAGGGACTTAGGTGTCTTGTGTAGGTAATAAAGATGTCCTTTGTATGTTTCTTTATATTGTAAAGTTTCTTTAGACTGAACGGGAAAAATTTGCTTATCAAAAAAAGACTGCATCAATAATAAATGTAATTTGATATTTTGTACTGTTTGTGTCTTTTTCCTCACCTGGTGTGTTTGTGCAGATTTACAATAATGACATTCAGAGACAAAAGTTTTAAACCTACACAGGGTGCTCATCTGTTCTGAAATTGTAAGTGAAATACGGCCTACATTCACTACAGTGGAGTCCAGCACCATCTTAAAGATAAAATATTAATAATGAGAAAGATTCCTCTAGGCTATATATAAGCAGCATTGACAGCTTGGGTGGGCTAATATTTAACCAACTGAATCAATCCCAAGAAAACAAAGAAAGGTGTGAATGGGTAGGCATGTCTTATGATGATATGGGTTGGTGGACTGTAGGCCTACTGTAGCCTATGTTGTCTGTGTAAGGAGTGCTAATGTCACGTCTTAAAAGATTGATGTTAGTATGGTGATAGCCAGACTATTGCTAGGCAACCTACAGTAGGATAGGATATGCCACATGCATGCATCACCTCTTAACAGAGTGAATAATAGGCTACAGCTCCTCTTATGGAATAAAGTTGATATCATTTTCCTGAATGCACAGTTTCCCCATAATCTGACTTGGGGGAGAGGAATAGATGTGTAACAACAGGGCTAAGGAAAGGAGGGTATGGGTTTATTTGTTGAGTGGCCACACATCAAATGATAGGATAATTATAGGCCTATAGGCTAATCTGATTAATCTGATATTGATGGACAAATTCCTCAGACAAGGCCAGTAAGATTAGACTAGCAATTAATGCTTTGACAAATATGTTTTTTTTTAAATCTGTCTTCTTAATCAAAACGTAGGCAACTTAACACTTGATATATAAAAAAAATAATAATAAAAAATTATTTCACATCTCCTCTGCCACATAAACCAACGCTTCCGCAGGGACATTTATCAATGCAGTGTTGTTTTCATTTCGTGACCCGGAAGTAATGTGACGTAATTCCATACACAAGGGACAGATGCGTTAGCATCAGGTAGCACTGAGTTTACAAGATAGTGGATAGCCGCAATCCGACTGTGACATCCTTCACTGAGGTATTTTTGTTGACATTACCACATTTCGTTATTTTAATCCAAGCCTATTGTCTTAAATTTACGAAATCAGTTCCCTTTACAGTGGCTGCTGAACAAGTTTGATTAATCCATAAGCAAAAAGATGCCTCTGAGAAATGTAACATTAGAATGTGCTAGCCAGCTAGGGTGGATAACGTTGGCTACCTAACAGTTATCTAGCTAGCTTGTTAGCCAAAGAAACTTCACAGAAAGTTCTGGAAACTCGACCATAACAGGTTGTAAACATTTCGCAGGCTGGAAGTGTAAAATCATGTTGTTTGTTGGTGAGATTAGACTAGGTGATGTACAATTTCCTTACCTGTTATACAGCTTGTTAGGTAGCTGATTTGAAGCAGAACCGGTTGTTCTGATTAAAGTGGACTCGATTTAGCTGTTACTCAGCGTAGGCTTGTTACCCGTTTTTAAATGTTAGATTTAGACAAACTAGCCACGTAGCCACTCTTGCTAACTAGCCAGTTTAGTTGCTTGCTAACCCACAAATAATAACGGTCAGTTTGACATTCCAAATTCTTAGTTTTCCCCCTGATGTTTATGTATCAACAACCTTTTTCAGTGTAACGTTTGCTAGCTCGGTTCACCTTGACACAGGAGGAGATGACACATTTAATGCTTGACACTAGCACCTTGGTGAATATCGGGCTCTTGAAATCCTTGACTAACATTGAGCAGCGATAGATCCTAGTAAGAGTGTCCGATAGATCTTGGTAAATGCGTTATTATGATTATTAACAGTTTGTGCTCTGAGTTGTGCTTCATGCTCAGTGTGTAGCAACAGTGACAGTTAGCCGACGTGTTTTTGTATGTTTGCTATTTTCCATTCATTCATGAAATCCCTTAGACGGGGCCTGAAAATGAATGGCTGTTCACTGATACTGAATCGATTGGCTATGTTGGTTATTATTCAGACTATACTAGTTGAAAGGGAATTTTAATAGTCCAGAAACATAAGACCCTTAAATTTTATAATTTGCCATAGTAGTTAGATAGTTATAGTTTGAATGAGTAACTTGTGTGTACCTTTCATTTATATACTCCTTAAGGCTTACTTGACACTGTGACTAACCTTATATCTGCTCTGAAATAGATCAACTTACTTTTAGCACTGAAATTTCCTTCAGATGGCTGATGTGGAGGAGACAGTGGTGAGTGGTGCTGGCGACCACCAGGATTCGACCGCAAGTGCGAAACGCTCCGGCGGTGCTCTGCTGCTGGACAGCGGAGAGGACTTTGAGATGCTGGAGAACAGCGATGATGATGGAGGTGACGATGACCTTCCTCCATTAGAGGACGCCGGTGGTGGTGAGAAGGCACAAGGGTCCAAGAACACTGCTCAGCCTGAAGACAGCGTGCCTGAGGTCTCTGCTCCGATGGACGAATGGGTCGACATTCTTGGTAGGACTGGGCTCTTTGTTTGACATTAAAACATGATACACTATGGCATGATCTCATCTTTCAATGGTAAAGCACCATGAGCATCTATCATATTCCAGGAGGCCATCCATTTTCAGGTCTGTGTCATATAATCGGTTCAGTTTCATGGACTGGCCTGATGGGCAACTTGCACTCAAATCAAATTCACTCCAAGGTGTTGTGTTGTTTGTAAATTCCATTCTAATATTGGTGCTTAGCTTGTAGTTAGTCATGTTTATGAGGTAATAACTCCATTTAATTTGACAACATTTGAATGCCAAAAATCTTGAGTGTCTCTTATTCAGCAGTATAGTAAACAGTAAACAACATTTACGAGAGTCTTGATCTGGCAGGTTCACTAGCCAATACATTCTGACCAATATATTCTTTCACCATTGATGTTATTTGTTTTAACGCACTGTGTCTTTGCTGAAAAGGAAAAACAGTGGTGTGGGGTTAAATGATCATTGAGTGACTCATACTTCTCTTGCAAGCAAAACACAGAGCATCCAGATGTGGTGTGATTTGCAGGGCAGTCCTGGGGGAAAATGTGTAGTGTTTGTATGTGGGTGTGGAGTTTTGCATTTTGTATTGATGTTAAACCTTTTGTATCCACAGGTAGTGGTCTCTTGCGGAAGAAAGTCCTAGAAAGTGGCGAAGGGCTGGATACCCGGCCAAAGAGAGGGCAGATTGTCCAGATCAAATTGAAGACCTCTCTGTCAGATGACACTGTCGTAGAGGAGGATTCTGAGCTGTCCTTCACAATTGGGGATGGAGATGTCATCCAGGTATAACAACTCTGCTTAAGCTGGGTTCCTTTGCACCCTGTGTGTGTGTGTGTGTGTGTGTGTGTGTGTGTGTGTGTGTGTGTGTGTGTGTGTGTGTGTGTGTGTGTGTGTGTGTGTGTGTGTGTGTGTGTGTGTGTGTGTGTGTGTGTGTGTGTGTGTGTGTGGTGTGTGGTGTGTGTGTGTATGGAACAGAAAGCCCTCCAGTCTTTGGCTGAATTCTAAGTCTAAATTTGATATGGATAAAGTATCAAATCTTACTATATTTTCTGACTATAAGTCGTGCCAGAGTATAAGCCGCATTAGTCAAAAAATGTCATGAAGAGGATACATACATACATACATACACACATGCACACACACGTATGTCACACTGGACTATAAGTCGTAATAAGTCTATTATTTTAAAAAATTATTTCACAAAATCCAAGATCAAGAACAGACAGAGACAATGTAACTGGACACATAGAGGCCAAAAAGACTGAGAATTCTACCAGGAATGTTAATGAACATTAAAATGTGGAGGATGCAATGCAATCAAGCATTTTGGGCGATATGAAGGCAAAGGCCGGCAGCAGAGCAAATGCTCGGGAGGCTCCCTCCAAAAGCGAGAGAAAAAAAAGGTGTGTTTTAAAAGAACGTGCAAACTTTAAACAACACTGCTAAGGAAGTTTCCCTTATTTTAGAGACTGTTCACATGCCTTCCTTAACCTGTATGGACATTTAATCTGGAAAGACAAGTTATTCAACTAGCACACAGAATAGGGTGTTCAGACGTTTCGGTGTAACCGGGACAGTCCCAATTTTGAGTTGCGTGTCCCGAGTCCCTACAAAAGCCTGTTGCGATGCTAAAATGTCCCGGTGTACACCAACCACAATTAAAGTGTGGTCTTATTATAGCCAGATCATTAACTAAACCCATGTAGAAAGACTTTAGCCTAAGGCGTCCGGTGTATGATTTCGATAATGTGTGTGTGTGTGTGTGCGCATGCTCGTGTGTCAGTCAATCGTAACATTCTGCATAATCTTTGCAGCCAACCTTATAGTGTATCATTGTACATTGTTGCAGTGCCGCGTCATATCTGCCTTGTTTTAACGGTTAGAACAATGCTGAAGAGAAACTCATCATTCTCAAAAAAAAAAAAAAAACAATGGCTGTGAGTTGCTTTCAAATGTTTCCATGCATGTCTGGATAGCAAGTGAGGAATGTTTAGGAGACCAGTTATGCATGTGTGTTTGGGCATAGTGCAGACTGTAATCTCTCATTGAAAGTGCGCAGAACATTTGCATTTACTGAACAATCTTTCCTGGGGATGACACCCCCGAGCCCCCTCTATTTTTTGGGCTTAAGTAGGCCTACGAAATGGTGTCTGACCTGTCTCAAGTTCACCAAGCTCACGATCTTATTCCACATGCCTAGAGCATCCTCCCGCGTATATAGACAGTAATGTTTACTCCTTGGTTCATGTTGAATTATATACATTTTGGTGTACAAGTCACACCTGACTACAAGTCACTATAAGTCGCAGGACCAGCCAAACAATGAAAAATAGCGTGACTTTAGGGTCCGGAAAATACGGTATACATATTCTCTCTACATATTGCCTCTGTGCTGCTAAAACACTCCTTACTCATTCTCATGCAGTGGGGGCCATTATTACCTAAGGTCTACCACATGGTTCAGTACAGTGTCTTCTCTCAATCTGTGAGGAAAAAATCACCCAACCCTAAACTAGTAGCAACACAAATTATTTTGTTCATATCACATACCACAAGTCCATGAAAATGTAACCAAAACCAAAAGTAGTAGCCTGACGAGCCAGACCCACATCAAGATGTAGGGTCTGGACACTCACCGTAGACAGGGCGCAATTGGAGGGGTGGGATAAACAGTTGTCTTTCAAATTCCCTCCCCGCAATAGGATAACGCTAAACGAATCATCTTCTTGTTTTCAAGTAGCAGGATGCGTAACCTTCCCTCCCCACGCAATAGGATAACGCTAAACGAATCATCTTCTTGTTTTCAAGTAGCAGGATGCGTAACCTTCCCTCCCCACGCAATAGGATAACGCTAAACGAATCATCTTCTTGTTTTCAAATAACAGGATGCGTTACCGTCGCAACTTCTGGTCGCATGTCAGTCACAATTATGTTAAGCCCACCCACCGACTCTATACACGCTGTGATTGGAACTCTGGTGCTGGGGGTTCTCAGCTCCCTGGCTCAATGGATCGTGCCTAGACTGCCCCGCCAGCCAAATTACATTTGCTGCCGCTAGGGGCGTCTAGATTTCTAGGCTACAAAAGTAGTGGAACATTGACCTGTGAACACATAATCAAAATTTTGACAATGGCCAAAAACTGTACCTTTTGGCAGTTTTACTGAACTTTCATAGTACAGGGAATATATGAAAATTAGGTCCAGTTCTTTCATAAATACATGATGGATATAAAACCATTATCATCCTTATCATTGTCATATCTCCTTAACCAAATAACATGGTTTCTCAGAACAAGTGATGTCTACTCCCAGGAGTGGGCAGTATTTATAATACATATATTTTATGTATTAAAATGTATTTTAAATACAAAATAGTATTTTGTCATTAGTATTTGATTTGCTTCGTATTTTGTATACTCTATAGATGTATTTTTGTAAAACATATTGCCAGATATTTTCGGTAAAACCAAGACTTTTGGTGATGTGATGACCGCATAAAAGTGTGAAACAATGACACAGCCTCTGACTGGTGCTGATTTAAACATTTGCCCATTTGTGTAGGTTGCTCACACACACACACACACACACCATAAACCCTCCTCTCAAATTTTAGTCATCAGTTTCTCGAGAACATTAAGCATCAGTTTCTGGAGAATTTTAGCCGATAGTAGGTGATGTCACTCTGCCCACTCTGCCCACTCTGCCCATTCTGCCCGTTCTGCCCACGGACACTGCAGGGTTCAGTGTGGACACCCAACATGCCATCTGCAGGGTGGGACTCACTCCACCTACACAGCTATCCACTGACGTCACTGTGGGGACATTCAGTGTCTAGTCAAAGAGTCTAGCAAGAGCTCTAAGTGTGTGTGTGTGTGTGTTTGCGCATGTTTGCAGGCGCTGGATCTTGCGGTACAACTGATGGAGATGGGAGAGAAGGCTCTGGTGGAGGCCGATGCTAAATATGCCTACGGCTCTGTGGGAAGGTGAGGGTCATCACAACTTCTTCCTCTGACGGGGCCAGGTCTGGACAGAAGCAAGAGTTGGCCCGTTCAGCTTAAATAGGATTAGATGTCAGTGTTATCATTGTACTGCCAGTCCGTACAGGAAGTCTCTCAGCCATGGCCACTGCATTTCTTGCTAACTTGTAGATAGCATGAAGCATTATGGTTTTAGTCTCCACAGCAAAACCACAAGATTTATGTAAGAGAATAATGACATCACATGGGAAGACTTTATTTGGAGATTTGTTGTTCTCTATTTTTGACAGTAGTCATAAAAGAAAGTCACCTGACGCTGTTGTGTGAAATTGTTTTTGTGAACTTAGTTTGAGGTCATATCATCCAGGCCCATGACAGTCATGATGTCATTGTGGTTAACATGCAGGGTCAGTACTCATAAGACTGTCACCAGATAATTCTCTCCTGTGTGATTCTGAGTAATGTACTGTGCGTGTCTTGGAGTGACACACCCAAGTGCACTTATCTAGTGATGATAGGGTTGGGCTATCAGTTTGACATGCCATAGCAGCAAAACCGAGCCCTCTGAGAGGCTTCGATTTTTTTGTTTGCCCCTGGCCAGAGAGAGATGGGGGGAAAAAAACACACCAGTGAAGACTGCTGGTCCAAATCTGTAGTTTTCTTTGCCTTGCTTGAAATAATGACATCCAAGATCCGACTCATTTTGGTCATGCACTGGCTTATAATACACCAAAATACATTGCAGATGTGCCTTCTTGTATCCCTTTTGTCAGTTTGTCAAACCTTAGCATTAAATTGATACCCAGTGCTTTGACAAGTGGAATAAATACCAATGCTTACATTGCTTGTGTTGCTTTAATTTGCAAAAAGCACTGTGAAACACCAGCCTGGCTCTTTGATTAGCATTAAGCACTGAATAAAGGTGTGTGTCCTGTGTGCCCTATGGCAGTGCCTGCCCCCAGGTGCCGCCCAACTCTAGTCTCTCCATGGAGGTGCAGCTGCTGTCTGCCCTCGACGCCCCGGACCTGGAGCTGATGACGCCCGAGGACCGGATCGCCCTGGCGGGGGAGAAGCGCGAGCGGGGCAACACGCACTACCAGCGCGGCGACTTCGCCTTCGCCGTCAACTCCTACGGTCTCGCCTTACAGATCACAGAAGCCAGCTCCAAAGGTCAGCCGGGGTGTTGTGGGGATGGGTGATCGAGATGAGGCATTCCTCTGGTCATTCAAGATGACCCTCACAATGAACCATATACAGCCCTGCTTAAGCTCAGTGTTGATCTGGCATTCATGTTAAAGTGAAGATGAAACGAGTGAGCATGAGTGTGCTGATGACTGAAGGGGATATCAGTCGTCAGTGCGTACAGCTCTAATATACTGTGTTTGTTTTTCTGTCTCTATTTTATGGTAGATATCGATGCTCTGTTTCTGTGTGTTTGTGTATGCGTTTTCTACGGTAAACATCCTATTGCACTGTTCACACATGGCTTGGTGTTGCAGTACGGGTCATGTCATCAGCATTCATGGGTGCTCACCTGAGTGCGTTTGTCTTGCAGTGGACATCACGTCAGAAGAGGAGGCGGACCTGCTGGACGTGAAGGTGAAGTGTCTGAACAACATGGCCGCCGCGCAGCTCAAACTGGAGCACTACGAAGCCGCCATGCGCTCCTGCGTGTCCGTACTCGTCCACCAGCCCGAGAACGTCAAGGCCCTCTTCCGCTACGGCAAAGTATGTACACACACACCACACCACCCAGCTGTTCAGGGAACTCACACACATGTGCACATGGGGCCAAAAAGGTTTCCGACTCCATCGATATGCATATAGTCATTTTATTAAGCATTGTTAAGTAGGTTATACATCTACATGGTCTAACATCGCTGACACTTTGTTTTAACCAAATTTACCCGCAGACAGAAGACTTACATTTCAAACTGTAGTCCAAAATGACTGGAGATGCATCTGAATATCCTTTATTTCTGTTTATGCACAGGTCCTTGCCTTAAAGGGAGAGTTTGCTGAAGCTATCCGGACACTGAAAAGAGCCCTGAAACTGGAGCCTAGTAATAAGGTATAATGTCTTTAGTTGTGTATACTATAAACAGGTTTTATATAGGGAATGTATTACATTCAGATTCCACATATTGAGGAGAGAGTGGCCCTTGTGACGGTACATAGCCAATTTAAAACTAAAGAAAAGGATCATTTGTTTTCAATTGAAATTCTTATCCAGATTCTAAGACTGTGTTGTTAAGCAAATTGACTAACTTCCACTTCTGATAACCTCTTTAAAATACTGGTAAGATCTCAAACGTTCCTATTGCTGCATCACGGAGGTGATTGCCAGCAGATGGCGCTCTTTCCTCAAACATGACAGACAAACACGCACGCAGATCAGCGGCTCAGAGGATCTGATTTCCTCTGGCTGAAAATAACCTGGAGCTTCTCTCCAGAGCAGAGTGTCCATGGAACACAGCCTTCAAAGCTCATGCCTCTGACCTGGCTAATGCCACACTTCCTCTCTTTCTTGTGTCTCAGTGTCTCACTATTTCTTATCTTATCTTGTCTTTTGTCTTTGCACATTGCCTTCTTATCAACTCATTACTTTTTACAATCATCCTGTTTTGCACTCGTTCTTCATGCTAACTACCCATCATCAATGATACAATGTGGCTAGGATGAATTTTGAGCATTTATTTGACTTTTAAGTTGACATATAGTTAAATTATGGGTGTGCTGTATACAACAACTTTTTAGTTTAAGTTGTCATGTAGTGCAAAGGTAGAAAGGTTGAGAAACAGTGGTTTTGTAGTCTGGGGAATAGCTCCCAGACTGGTCCCCCAGTCATATCCTACCTAGCACACTGTGGAATTTCATGTGGCTACCGTGTTGAATAATTCTGCCTGGAGTGTCGCACTTATTGGCAGGCTCTCGTCACTGCTAGTACCCCACTGTCAAATTCACTGGTAATGAGATGTTACTTGAGCTCCAGTATTACCACTGGGTTTTGGTGAGGGGGGGGGGGGGGGGGCATCTGCATGATTTGGGTACAGCCCTGTTTGTGTGTGTGGAATTAGCTGTGCCTGGGTGTGTTTTTTATGATTGTAAATGGCTATGAACGTACGTGTGTGAGTGTGTATTTTGGCTCTGTCTATGTGTGTGTATGACCCTGTGTTTATGCAAATGTGTACATGTTTGTGGGTTTGTTTGTGTGGCGGGGGGTGAGAGAACCAGGACATGTTCAGATGCCGTGTGTGTGTGTGTGTGTGTGTGTGTGTGTGTGTGTGTGTGTGTGTGTGTGTGTGTGTGTGTGTGTGTGTGTGTGTGTGTGTGTGTGTGTGTGTGTGTGTGTGTGTGTGTGTGTGTGTGTGTGTGTGTGTGTGTGTGTGTGTGTGTGTGTGTGTGTGTGTGTGTGTGTGTAGAGACAGCAGAGTCCTGAGCCAGGAGAGCTCTGACGAGAGCAGCAGCTGCAGGGGGGGGAACGCCCTCACCTTTGCCAAAACACTCTCTCTCGCTCTCTCTCTCTCTCTCGCTCTCTCGCTCTCTCTCTCTCTCTCTCTCTCTCTCTCTCTCCCTCTTTCTCTCTTGCTCTCTCTTTCTCGCTCTCTCTTTCTAGCATGCTTACTTTCACTCTCGCTCTGCTCGCTACACTGAACTCTTCTCATCAGGCCCGTCTTTGTGTGTGGTCTCTTTGAAACCGACCACAGAAGGTAGCGCTGCCCACATTGGAGGCAGCGTACCATTGCCTGGAAAGCCTCCACACTGACTCACTGTCCTTTTACGCACTTATCAAAGTCGTGTGCGAGATCAGTCTTTGCTTCTCCCGTGAGCTGCATTTACTGGCAGAGGTTGCTTATCGCAGTATGAAAACTGCAACTGTGAGGTGTGTCATCATGGCCCTGAAAAAGAGAGAGTATGTCTGTATGTGGCGCCACAGAGTAGAAGTGTGTGTGATGTCGCACTCACAGAGAAGACATCAGAGGGAGACGTCAAAGAGAGGTTTCAGATGGCCTTTTGAGGAACACACCTGCCTTTGAATGTCTTACACATAATGTTATTTGCTGGAATGTGCTCTCACACTGTGGGTGTGTGTGGTGTATGTGGTATGTGTGTGTGTGTGTTGTGAATAGACCATCCATGCTGAGCTGTCCAAACTAGCGAAGAAGCACTCGGAACAGAAGGGAGCAGAGCAGGCAATGTACAAGAAGATGCTGGGAAACCCCGCTGATGTCACCTCGATCACACCTCAGCAGCCCAAAGCCTCATGGGTAAGACATACTCCCCTCAGCAGTGTCACATCATCTGTCTTTGACTGAGAGGCATTACAGTGGTTTTTAAAAACCACATTTCAGGTGTCAAATGTACCATCATACCATCATCAGAATCAGTATTTGTGCATCGAATTCCATTTTGGCTGTACATTTCTATACTTGGCCTGAGATTTACTGATCACTACTACACTATATACAAAAGTGGGTTGACACTCCCTCTTGTTCAAACTTTCTTTATTCAGTTGTCTGTTTTGATTTCAAATAATGATACACCATAGTTTGATGTGGTGGGTTCAAAGCATTCTTTAATGAAGCTATGAAAACCTCCATCTATAAACCTGTAACATATTCTAAAGTATGTTATCAGATGGACTGGTATCAAATTAGATTGGATATGACCGAATGACTCTCTTTAGTTTAGAGTTGCAGTGTTGTCTTTGGATGCTCTTTTTGATTGGTCTCCACATCTCAGCTGCAGCCTCTGCGTGAGTGAAAAGAAAATGGCTGACAGGCTGGCTGACTTGCTGAGATTGTGTGTGAAGGGAGCTGTGCTACTGATGGGGTGGGATGAGGGAGGGAGGGAGGGAGGGAAGCTGGCTGTTCCAACTTGCCAAAGTGTCTGGGACTGGGCCATAAGCACTGTTTCAAAAACATTCCTTTAGATATTATTCTTAATATTATTATTATCATGTATTTAATCAAATCATTTGTAAGCACACGTTTGGAATTTGCTCTAGTATGTAAATGGAATGTGTGTATGGAATGCGAAAATGTGCACTGACTATGCACAACTATGGTCAGTGTGTTTGGTAATTCTTACTTATTGAAAATCCTCGCTCTCCCTCTCACTCTTGGTTTTCTCTCTTATTATAGAGCTTCAGCTGGAAATGGTTATTTGGAGCCACTGCTGTTGCCATTGGAGGTGTAGCCTTGTCTGTGGTCATTGCTGCTAGAAATTAGGCCGAGCCTGGCTTGGCGATGGACCCCTGGAGCTTTCGCTAGCTGTGACCCTCACCATCACAGCACTGCTCCCATGGAAAGCAGATGCGGAAACTAAAAGGTCCTAGTCCTCCATGAACAGGAAGACGTCTAAGAAGTAGTTTTTAAGATTTGCTTTTGCTGGTGTTGTTCGCTGAAAGAGATGACCAAAAAAGAAACGGTGTAAAGTAATTCCATATTTATGTCTGAGCAGTAAATGAGATGTCCAATGTGTATGTACAGTGTGTGACTTGTAAATGCAGACCACCAGTCCATCATTCCTGCTGATGACTTGCATAATCTCCTTCATGTAAACACTAGCTAACACTAGCCTCAGTGTGCTCAGATTTGTGAATTCTACGACGTGTCTGAAAGTTGGTTACATGAGCATTTGCTAGCCAATGGAAAATTTAAACCAGAGGATTGTATGCTTTTTTTTTTTTATGTTTTACTGTTCGATATGTTTCCAATGTAGAATGCAGTGTATTCTTTAATTGGGACGCTATTGCACGAGTTGTTATAAACAGCTAGCTTGCTTAGGACCCCCTTTAAGCCACTGCATTTCCATTTTTTTTTTTTTACGGGAATTGCCATGCGTTTCTCTTATCTTGTGTTAGGGTTGTGTGATCAATCCTAGCCAACTGTGTTGCTTTGCCAGATGTGTCTACCATCCATTTGAAATTGGCTCTCATTTCACAGCCTCTTAAAAAAATACCTCACTTTTAAATGTTTCCTTAGCCAAACATTTTTTCTTTTCATCCCATTGTAGACCATTTTGAGTTCATGATTCCTCTCACTTTTTATGTTGTTTTGTCCATATTTAATGTGAATGAATTTATAGATTATTGTTGATAATATCTCAAGGATTATTTATTTTAGTAACTGCTGTTTGTCTCCTTAGAGCCACGATGATTATTTACAGTAAGTGGGACATGCATGCAAGATCAATATTGTTCCTTATTCCATATATAAAGTGTGAGAGTTCAAATCTTATGTTTGTTGATTTTATAATTCTTCAAATAAACTTTTGCACACTGAGTATATGCAAGCATTTGATTGCTATTCATGTAAGATGCTGTTCAGAGAATTCACACAGCTTTAATTTAGCTAGAGTGATTAACTGACATTGTGTTATTGTTGACTGTAGTTGATTAGTTATTGCAGTCAATATTTCTCCTTTATAATATATGGGGCATTCCCAAAACACTGACGTCTTTCTGACGCAGAACAGTGGCCTAGCGTTTCCCCTTACGCACTTTCCCACTGACCAGTGAAGACACAAGTTAAACACATCAAGGTCGGCCCATCTCATTAATAAATAACACCACATCTTGGGCTTCATCAGAGTTCATTAGCTCTATTTATCTAGGCATTGTACGGCTGTATGTGATTGTGTATGTCTATCCAATTAATTATGAATATCAATGATAGTATGGTGTGTTTTTTATATTATTATTTAAAAAAAAAAACTAGTGCTGTTACACCACGCCTCTCACGCACCACTACGTAACATGAATATTCATTCGAATCCAAGAGAGTTTTCATGCGATTACGATGGGGGTACGTGAGCGTGGTGGAAATGGTAGCAAGATGGCGGCGTTGAAGGAGGAGCAGTGTTACGGGCTGTCCTGTGGAAGAGTGAGCAATGGCAGCAATATCTCCGTCTTTCACGTCAAACTCACTGACAGCGCATTGAGAGCCTTTGAAGAATTTCAGAACAGTAAGGTATGGTCACAGTTCAAATACATTTGTGTTTTAAGCGCCGAGAAGCTATCACTGTCTGTCCAACTGTGGTACGCTGTCCAAGCTAGCCCGAGACCAGCTTGGAGTTCTGTAACGTTCAGACCAGCTGCCTGCTATTGCAATGGAGATTTAAACAGGCTGGCTGGGTTCCATTACGGAAAGCCACGAACCAGTGCCATTTGTAAAAGTATGAAGACTACTTTTAACCAAAGTGTCTACTTAAGTCAACAAGCTAGAACGATTGTGAGTCTGTGGCCATGCCATCAGTCACGTAGCTAGCTAGGCACTGCTACCTATTAAATTTATTGGACTTGCTAACTAATGTTACTTCACTAGCAAGCTTGACTAACGCACAGTACCCAATTATCTCAGATAGCTAAAATAGGGAGACTGAATTGAGAATGTGACTAAGTATATTATGTAAAACTATGCATTGTGGTTAGATTTGGACTCAAGTTAATTCTGTAGCCAGCAGTTTTGCTTTGGATACATTTGTTAACATTAACTAGAAACCTTAACTTGTGTTAGCTGGGCAACGTCGTTCAGCTAGCTAACATCAATGTAAAACATCAACATTCGTCCCATTGTAAGCCAGTGTTGAATTGGTCTTTACCATCTGTATAGATTCTATTATAGACTATTACAAGTTAAAATAATCAATTCAACTCCTATAATAAACTGGCATAGTGTCGATGGTCAGGTTGTAAAACTTGTCATGTAGCATTAGCGAACGTGAACTAGCATAGCTAGCTAATGTTAACATCAGAAGTACTGTTTACATGTTTAGCTTAACAGCAAAGTTCAGTTAGATAGTCTTAATGAATCAGATACTTTCTAGTGAATGTTAAATGAACAATTATAAAGGGTGCACATAAGGACCTTGACATTTTCCAGCATGTTTGATACCGTTGTTTGAATCTCCTCGTATACCGAGAGATTCTGCAGTGGCTAATATTGGCAAATGATTTGAGGCATTTCATAGCTAGATTCTAGTTAGCAGCTAAGTTAACGTCAGTGGGTTATGTCGAAGTTTTTCTGTGAGTGGTTTGTAAAAGATATTGTAACTTCTAGCTAAACATGCATGGCTTGTTTGTACCTGAAATAACAACGTTATTTGTATTACTAAAAGCCAGTTATGTTAGCTACACAATGGCTAACTGGCTAACAGTATGTGTATATGGTTGGTTGTAGGCTATTTAACGTTAACAGGTGATGTTCAAATCCCTCAATTAAACGGTTCTTGTTGTATTGCACGGATGTCGACTGTTCCCCCTCAAAATAAGCAATCATTTAGCGAACGTTACTCTTCACATTGGAAGCAAGGCGTTCAAGTGTGTTAACTCTCTAAGATAGTTTGCTAAGTGAGCTAACAATCCGGCCAACTTGGTAGCTTGTCCACTTGCCAAACTGTATACTGTTACCTACCAGATGGAGCTACTCTCTGTAACCAGTAGTTAAACGCACATCTCACAGAAAATGTTCAATCCAAAATATACTTATACAATATCTGTATGCCTGTGTTCAAGTTGTTCCCTACTGAATTAATCGAACTGTTGTGTAACAGCTGACCACGATTAGGTCGAAGTATTAGTCACACAGTAGCTACTTCAGCCGAAAATCGTGGCCATAAATGGTTATTCGATTCGCATAGTAGCTAGCAAGGTTCTATAATGGGGATATGCTGTTAGTCAGTGTAGGCTATTGGTTGTAGCGTAAATGTTACATTGAAATGTGTCTTATCACATCCACATGGGTACCCCTCAGATGTTGGGTAAGAGACTATCTATTCCTTATATAAAGCAAAGGCACTAGGCCGATGTAGCGATGGGTAGGAAAGCCTGCTATTGTGGAAATTGTGGAAGCTGTTGAGCTGTTTTCCCAATGCCGCGTGATATGCTGTACTGGATCAATGATTTATTGCTCATTAGACTGCTTGAATATGGCTTGATTGGGATGAATATAAAGCTATCAGTCTTGAAAGACAGTAGACATTTAGTCATAGTTTTGGTATTTTCTCTCATGTCCTCTGTATGAATGTGTGGGGGTGGGGTGTTTTGGCTCATGGAATACTTTTTAGAATAGCCCATGGCAGTTGAACTGCCCCCAGTAAAATAATAGTACAAATATGTACCTAATCAGTTCAGAAATTAGGTGGCATGTATTTGGTTTTGATATAGAAGACCAATGTGGTGAATTAAGATCCCATCCCAGATAGTGTCATCTTTGGCAACAGTTAATGTTAGCTCTTCTCACAGCAATATCTGCAACAGAATCTGCAACCCAAAAGGATGGGAGCAGACGTCACATGAGCTGTGGAATTTGTGCACGAGAAGTTGGCCCGGGCCCCGTGCTGTCGAAAGAGTCAGCGGAAATGGGCCCGGCTGGAGGGCATTCAATTGAACATGCTTCAGCGCAGCACACCAAATGGCTCGCAGGGCTTGGACCACATCACAGTGAGGCCTGTTATGATATCCAAACACTTTGCTCAGATATGCATCCATCCCATATTGTATCTTTGCCTATCTCTCTCTTGCCCTGTGCACCAGGTCCTGCTGTCAAGTGCTCCGTGTTTTTTTTTTTTTTTTTTTTAGTAAGATGGTGGGAATGAGCAACCATCTTGCTTATTGTTTTTTTATCTATATATGATATATATGTATATAAATATATAGCTGTATTATAGCTATACATATGTAGCTATAGCTGCTTACCTTGTTACTAGTTTGAAAAAAAGTTATTTTTATATTTATTTCCATTTTCTTACATCACTTGCTGTTCCATGAAAAGCCACATGTGGAAACCATCTTAACAAGCAGGGTTGAGAGTTAGCTGGCCTGTTGTCAGGAGCTGCAGCCGTCAGGGTCAGAGGCCACCCCTACTAGGCCCTTTTTCTCACTGTGGCAAAGCCAAGCCTTGCAATTGGCCCGTTGGTTATCAGGGCAACAGTGAGATTCGTTACTTAAAAAAAAGAAAAATGGCCAGGCATGACATGGATCGTACAAACAGGAGGCAAAGGAAATTAATGAGGCAGCTCGAGCCTCATGAGCAGCTCACACTCATCTACTTTGAGATGTGGCCATGTAAACATCATTTATGACAAGGGATGGAGTCTGTTTTATGGGTTGCCACTGTCTGGTAAGCTGCGTCTGAAACTAAGTTCAAACGTCCCTCTCGTTTTACTGCCGTCTTAAAAGAGTATGGCCTTTGCTTTGCTTTTAAAAAATGCATGAGCGCCACTCAAATCGTGGCCTCCTGTAACATAGCTCCACTGACGCTGAGCAGGGCAACTCACTTCTCAGGGTTTAGTGTAATGCAGTGACACAGGAGGCACAGGACCTGGAGCTAGCATCTATAAAGGAGAATGGAAGTAAAAAGATGGCATAAATGTTACATTGAGTGTTTGTGAAATGGGTCCACCCCTCGAGCGACTACTTGTTGATGCTGCATGCCATCAACCAGGTGAGTCAGTCACAGTCTGCCAGGACTGTCGCAGTAGGGTGGGAGCAGAGCCAGTTTGAAATACTCTGATGACAGGATTGATGAATGTAGAGAAGCACACCTGTTGCTCTAAGTATTTCTTCCATATTCTGTCTGCAGCAGTGTCCCTGAAGGCTTTCAGTCACAATTGAAACTTGCAAATCCCTGTTCCACAGTCGTGTAGTCTACGTGATGCACAAGACCACGCAGTATTCCTTGCACATATAGAAAGCATATATAAAAAGCATCACCATCTCAATATACCCACTTAAGATAGGCAAGGTTACATAGTAACATTTGGGGTTGTTCACAGTATACCCACTGCAGCTAACTAGACTACACCACTGCTGTTCCAACTATATCCAGTGGAAATGCAGATGTTGGCACAAATAAGGGAGGTTTTAAGACGGCTCTATGAATTTGAATGTATTTGCCTATCATTAACAAAGAAGTAGTTCGTACAATATAGAAGGGTAAAGATCTGATGTTGTTTTTGTTGTTGTTTTTTATTTATTTTTTTAAAACATAGAAATAGAAACATAGACTACCAGACTACTGTGGAATGCCATCTAATGAACTCTCCACTGATTTGATTTTTCTGAAGAGAACATGCCGTCTAATGTCTGCTGCCCTCTGAATGGCTCTTTACTGCCTCATTCCCTGTCTGCACAGCAGTGGCTGTTTAATCAGTCAAATTGCAGCAGCATTTGGTGTATGTTTATCCAAATGATTAAGTCTTTATTCAGTGACCACTGAGTCAGATTTGCCATCTGACTTGTTTGTGTCAGAACAAAAAGGATACTAGACAGAATCAACGGTCAGGGGGGAGAATGGACAATATTATTATTATTATTATTATTATTATTATTATGGTGAAACCTTGGTATTTACATTCCACAGCTATATGTATACCTTATCCATATCTAAAATGCCATATTAACCATCCATGTCCAGAAAATAAATAAAAAGGGGGGGACCAGTAGGTATTTTGAAACTGATGGAACAGTAGTTGTAGCCTATGTGAAACTCTGCATGATGAATTGCTTGTCGTGCAAAGAAAATTGCTTGATACATCCATCGTGCATAAGATGTTACACCGTGTCTTAATTATAATGTCAATGATGGATGAACTTGATTTAGAGTCTTTCTGTCAAAACCTGTGCTGCAGCCCCTATGCTCTAGGTGCCAGCTAAAAATCTGGCCCAGGGCCTTCTGGTGTGCATGAGTTTAACAATGCGTAGGTTATTCTTGGATCTTTTAGCAGTGTGAGTTTTTACAATACTCTTCTCACAATCTGTAGAGAAGCCTGCGCCTGCCAACAGTTCACTGGTTATTTCACTCCTCAAAGTCAGGTTAAACACCGCGCTCTAATGAAATGGTAACAGTCCTCAAACAAATAATTTATTCTGTCCGCTTATTCTGTCAGCCCTCCAGTTCGCGTTAACGTGGTGGAACTTTGTCTGTCTCGGCTCCCCGAGTGCGCTCGTGTGTTGTGTGTAGGTCCACGCATGTGCCTGTAAGCACCCTGCGAATGCTCTGATTCAGCCTCACGATGGTGTGATGTCAGCTCCCCCAGCGTCACGGTCACATTCCCACTAGCTGTGTGTGTGTGTGGGGGCGGACGGTACGCGTGAGTGTCTGTTGTGCCGTGTGATCCCACTCTGAAGCAGATACGCAGGTCTCTCCCTCTGCGATAGCCTGTGATCTCATATAATGCAGTCATGTGGAGGATGACTGCGATTCTGATCGTGCCGATTGCGCTGCTTTCTGAAAGTGGTTGTATGATTCTGTTTTCTGTAATGGGTGTCATAATGCAATGAAAGTGCTATGCATTTTGTGCGCAAACCTGAATGATGCACTGAGACACACTGCATTCAAAGCGTGCAGATGAGTTTGATTCTGCATTATCTGGTTGTACCCTACAGCACAGGTCAACGGCAGCCCCTAGGATTCTGAACACACGTGCCAGTGTGCCTCACAGCTGTTGCCTTATTCTATAACGCAGCAAGAATGTGCACAGTCTAAAGGCCCGTTCACACCAAGAACGATAACGATAACGATAACTATAAATAAATATCGCTCTCGTTAATATGAATGACAACGTTCACACCTAAACTAGAACGATAACGACATGAAGAATGATATCGTTGTTGATCACTTTCAGAGCGATTTTGAGAACGATAAAAAGCTAACAGCCAATCAGAACCCATAATATTCTAGCCATCACATTCATTAACATGAGGAGAGACTTTTCTTATCGTTGGCCAGTGTGGACGCTTTTATCGTTATGGTTATAGTTATCGTTATCGTTATCGTTCTTGGTGTGAACGAGCCTTAAGACTGTGAACGACTGTGTGTTTCTGCTGCGCACTCACATGTGGGCCTCGTCTTGAGCTTTGTTTATCTCTCCAGAGACAAATCACTTAATCCATACTGAGGTTCAAGAGGAGCCGTCCTCTTCTTCCACTTACTTAGCACTTTCTGCAGAAGTCTTTTTTAGCCAAGTTGACTGGGCATGACCATTTGACAAACATGTCTCTTTCTCTTTCTCTCTCTCTCCCTCCCTCCCCCTATCCTATTTCCCTTTTTCTCGACTCACTCTATAGCCACTGCCCATTCAGCTTGTGGTGCAGGACACTGCATCAAGCCTCCATCAGCACAAAGTCAAGTTGACGCATCTCAATCGAAAATTTCTAGAGGAAAGAAGTGTGGGCATTTCATTTGCATCTTGAGATGAGTGATGGATCAACGCTGAATGAAGTGTTAAGGTCACAGCCTCAGTGTGCAATATCTAGAGAAGAGCATTGAGCAGTGACTAAGCTGGCGGAAACGTCATCCCGCCTGTGGCTGACTGCATGGGGAAGTGTTTAAGGCTCTGGCTGGGTTGCTGGTAGCAGGTGACGCAGTGGGTGGTGGAGCGAGTCGGAGAGCGTGGATGACCCTGCAGGCTCAGAGCCTGTGCTGTGGGGCAGCCATCATGGCACTCAGGAAGCCTACATTCTGTACTTCTAATGTAAGACATGCTCTGAACTTGTTTTTTGTTTGTGGTTCCGTGGTAAATGGCAAACTGATATGCCATTATGTAGAGTCCGTAATGGTGTTGATTGGATGAAGGGATGTGTTCTCGTCAGTTTTGCATTTGAGGTGGCTAAGCACAAACCAAATTCTAGGTGTGAATGCAAAACAAATACTGTCTTTTTCCTAGGTGCCAGGTATTCAAATAATCTTCTTTGAAGCTCTTTACTTATCTTAGACATTTGTTATATTTGACCAAAAGAATTAAACTCATTATAAGTATATTGAAGATGCCCAGTGGTAGCCGCTGGGCCAAGTTGTTATGTTTTGATCTGCAGCCCTTGGAACAGGCCCAGTTGACTCGCAGTAGGGGTGAGACCCTCCCGTCCAACTGGCGTGCCTATAACCTTTCTGCTGAAGCGTCAGCTATGTCAGGCCAGGGCTCCATGTTTAGGTCAGCCGGTGTGCCATGGGATATTTAAGGAATGCTGACTCAGCAGGTATAGGCGGTAGACCAGGCCGGAATGGAGCATTGGTGCCAGATGCGGCTATCGGAGGGACACCCAGTCCGCCTGTCCCGCCAGCGCCCCCCTCCTCACGTGGTCCAGACTGGCAGATATAGTCGCCTCAGCCCTTGTAGCTGCCGACTCACTCGCTCACTCGAAGGCGTCCTGATAGCCCATGAAAGTCCAGGCTCATGTTGCCCAACAAGCCCAGTTCACCCGCAGTCAATTTCACACAGCTGGGAAAGGGATTAGGAAAATTTCGTCATACTTCATATCAGATGCGAGACAACAGTATTTGAACACTTCATTAGTGAATTGAAATTTCCATTCCCACAGTTTCCTTCAGAGTGCGCACACAGATAAAGTGCATTACCACACCTTGGGTCGGTGAAATGCATCCCAGTTCTCTAGTGCAACACTGTGATCAGGTATCTGGAGAGTCCTACTCATGTTCCACCTATAGTTGCAAACGAAGGGTGGGAACCCACAGCTCATGATGTACAAAAAGAATTCATGTACTAAAGGACAAAGTTCACATGCTAACGGAGGCTTTAGTGCGTACTTGCGCAGCAAAATGTGTTGTCCAATTGTATTGTGGTGTGACGCCACGTCATGCATTTCTGATGGGGATGCATCGTCCATGTAGCTTACACAGACTATGAGAGGGCATCATTCCAGCGACGCACTCAATAATGAATACTGAGTATTATTTATAATGTCGTAAAAGTGCAGTGAGAAGAATTTAAGCATAGCTGCATGTGACATTTTTTTTTTACAGATCCAAATGACATAAGTCTAACAGCTGTTTTGAGTCAAAGCTTTATGTAGAGCTTATTGAATAACTTGATGAAGACAAACCATTTTGTGGAACGATGCATCATCATATTACATTTGCAACAACATAAACACAATCTCTGGTTGCTTATGTGACCTCATACTCTGTCTGCCACTCGTTGTCTGCAGCTGATCAAAATGACTCGATATTCGATAATCTAAAGCTTTGAATTAAGGCTAACTTGATAATGGAGAAGACAAACAATTTTGTGGCATGATGCATCATATGTAATTTGCAACGATGTGACTCAAAAGTAATCTCTGGTATCTGTCTGTAGCTGCTTTGCATATGTGCCATTCTGAAACGTCCTTACATTTAGGACCATTATCGCTCGTTTTTGGGACCTTGCTGTTGGAATTTTCATTTGTTTATTTAAAGTCTAAAGACAGTCCTGAGTAGGCCTACTCAAAGTGTTATTGCGCATCATTTTTGACATAATTTTGAATAGCCACTGCAAGCCAGTTTGTTGGGGTATTGTTGCAAAATCCGCAGAATCATCTTCTGCAAGCAAAAACGCATAGCGGGGATCGTTATTGCTGAAGTCAGAAATGCTAATCATCCACACATCTTGCGCTCATCTTAACGCTTTGCCCGTGTAGCCTACACCGACTCATTTCCACCTCTGCTATCCTACAGTTCTGCGTGAGAGGGGGGGAGTGGCTACAGTACAGAGACGAAAGCTTATGTGTGCTTCTTTAACCGATATATTTAACAATATATTTTGCATTTCTTATCCAAACAATGTCAAACTTGGCACTGCACTTACTCGTGCCCGTAGCAAGACACCTGCCAAGTTTGAATATGTGAACAGATGAACAGGTCTGCAGTTAACACACACTCACACTGACGTTCCTGGCATTTATAGATTCACAGTATTCATTATTGAATGCTTAACTGGAATAATGTTTCCCCCCCCCCCATCATCCTGTTTTCAAAGCAGTATGAAATGTAATTGGGCTACGATTTTTTTTTTTTACAGGAATAGCATGTTTGAATGGGCACTGTACCAGTCTTTCTAAATTACATACGATGGCCTAATGTTTGGCACATACAAATAGATATTGCCTGATGAGGGGTTTCTCTCGACAATTTACATGATTCGTCAGACTGATTTGCAACTGCACAGTTAAACAACAGGGAGAACCAGGACCTGCAAAACAGCACTGCATTAACTGAATGACCTACGTTGCGAAAGTCAACGTCTATTTCAAAGTTGAATGGGTTCTTGGCTCGTGCTGCTCACTTAAGTTGTTTATCGATAAACATGTTGATTAAGCGTGTTGATTTAAACTCACCGACATTGCTGGACCACAAGTAATTCAGCCGTTATTAATCTATTGTTTACTAGCAACTGTAGTGCATCATTGAAAACAGCTGACAACCTCTCTGACAAGCCCAATGCAGTAGGCCTACTAGTTGAATTTTGGCATGATTTATGTTTTATTATAGGTAGGCTCTATTCAGAGCAGACGCTACCTATGCAAATAGCCCAGCGCTACAATGTTGAAAGCACAAAAATGCATATTTACATGGAAGTTTGAGAACCTGCTACTCAAGTCCTGGGGAAAAGACTAGAGCCAGTTCCCCTTAGGCACTGACACTGTTCATACAATGTTATGATGGCAGGGACTCTGCATGTGTGTTTCTGTTTTTTTTTTTGTAGCTGTGTGGGGACAATTAGACCCAGGCATTCAGACACTCTTGTTCATTTTTGTGTTATCCCACAATCCGCTAAGAATGTGTCGGTAATGCTTAAGAGTAGTATGGGATATTAAGTGGAGGTCAGGGTTAAGGGTTAGGGTCTTATGGCTGTTGTCACCAAGCAGGGACTTAAATGAAGTGTTGATCTGTATGCTGCTCTCCAAGCGTTTTAAACGTCTGTTAGTCTTGTTTTCTACTCTTCTACAGTCCGCTGCTGATTTATATGACCAGCAAGCTGACTGCTGCTGCTACTTTCATTATTGGGGAGATAACATGGGCTATTTCAGTGATCGTTTCTCGTCGCCAAATTGTAGTGTTGACTTTGACAGTGTTCATAGAACAGGGAAGTGCCATAACTGTGGATGTTCTGATCTTTGACGGTACCTCCTCAGTTTGCCAGTGCATCTTTTGGCCTTCATCTGCAGTTTGTACATTTGCATACTTAAAACATCATCTGTTGCTCTTCGGCTCAAACAGCAGAGCAGTGTATTAACAGGCTAGATGCAGCCCGGTGGAGGTGGGCAGGATAAGGGCAGCATAGATACAGCGTAGTAACAAAGCCGAAGTAAAAGAAATATAAATAGTTTTTTTGTAGATGCCACTCTACAACCATATAAACAATCATGATCTTTTAGAAATGGTAACTCCTTTGTACTGATATTTCAAAAGGTGCCAGTTGCAACTCTTCTATGTGAAAGATCCCCCACCCCCTTTACCACACAACCTTCAGAACTGCAAGTTGGTGTCCTATATGATCATTAATTGCGTTGCCCACGGCACTTCATAATCTTAGGCCAGTATCCATATTAGATTGCATAGTGAGCATATTGTATCCAGCCACTGCTGTGTAGACACTGTAGTGGTTTCCATCACCTGCAAGCGCAGGTTCAGTCGTTTTGACGTTTCTCTCTCCAGCTACTGTTATGATCTGCAAACTTTCCTGTTCTCATTTGGGTTTGTTGTTTATTTTCCTCCAGTCAGTCGGACTGACAAAAATTCTGTGTTTAGGGAGTTGTTGAAAGAGCTGTGCACACTGTGTGGTTAAGTGGCAGCTGGAAGCCCCACTCCGGTCTGTCCTAAGGTTAGCCCTGTGGAACGTTCTGGGCCGCTGTCCCAGTCAATAGTGACATGT
This sequence comes from Sardina pilchardus, assembly GCF_963854185.1. NCBI lineage: Eukaryota > Metazoa > Chordata > Actinopteri > Clupeiformes > Clupeidae > Sardina > Sardina pilchardus. The sequence goes on from NC_085008.1 coordinate 6,443,607, forward strand.
CAGCAGACAATTCAAATGAACAGGCTGAGTATTGCACTCTGTGGGTGTGCTGAGGGAGGGGTAGAAAGAGAGAGAGTGAGGGTGAGAGGGCTGTGGCTGGGGAAAGGGGCTACATTTGATTCTCTGCTTTGCCCGATAGAGAGCAGGAGTTTGGTCAGAGAGAGCTGTAATGAGACGTCTGCTAACAAAAGCATTTGTGTCACTGTTTTGCAGCTGATGTCATCTGTGCAAAACGCCTTAATGTTGTCTATGAGTCAGTCAGGTATCTAATGTCTGTTTCTGGTTTATGAACAATTGCTATGAGTCCTCTCCCAAGGAAATTGAAGTGATGTAATTCAATACAAGTTCTTAGTCATTGTAAGACAAATGCCTTCCCCTTTTTTGTTATTGTTCTTCTTACTTGTATTTAGCATGTGTATCCTGTCCTAAAACTATAATACTATAATTATTAGGCCACAGCACAGACACTGATGAGACTGCTATATTGCTGAGACAGGCATTTTTCGGAGACTGTCATAATAGTTTGACTGAGTGTGCCAGCTGGATTCTTTCTGCACACAGACTAGTGCCAGAGGGGTCCTACTGACCTGCCCAGCTCTGGATCCATAGATCTCTCCGAGTGACACTGGTTACACAGTTTTTCCTCTATCTCACTCGTCTATTCAACCTAACACTCCATCCTTTTGGTATTGCATGCATTCAAGAAGGCTTTGGCAAGATCCTTTCCTGACATGTTTTTCGCTTGCCCCGGTTTAGCCTCCATTTTGTGGATCTTCACTCTGCATGTGGTCCGCTCCGTTACTGCTTTGCCCACCAATGTTGCAGCCATACCAATCTGGGATATTGCACCATTTAGTCTCGCATCCACTGTCTGTGGTGACGTGGCATTACACCGATGACCCGTGTCTAGATTGTGGCTTTAACTGTGACTTAATTTCTGTCAAGCCCAACAACCACGTCATTCCTGGGTCACACCCAAGTTGCTGGTCCATCGGTGTATCACATCAAATCAGCAGTAATCATATAAGTGGGTGAAACTTATCCAGTTAGCATGTCATGTCTTTGTTTACTTTACTCGTGTGGGTTGCTGCTGTTTACTGCTTTTGCTGATAGTATCAGTTTCACTGTAATGTTGTAAACTAACTTGGTCATTCATTTTACAGCCATGTGGCAACACAGCTGGATTGGCAGAGTTAAAGTACTTAAAAGTAGTCAAATATAGTTCCATACCCTTGCAGAGCCTGTATCTATGCAGACTGGGTCAGGCACTTCTTTTAGCACTATATAGCCCACTACCACTCCTTGCTATTATCTTTGGGATGACATTTAATCTAGCAGACCATTCACATGAACAGGCAAACAGAATGGTAGTGGGGAGGAAGAAGCAGCAGATTTGGGAAAAGGGTCATGGTCTCAGAAGCTTGTAAGCCAGGGCCAGTATTCATAAAGCATTTGAACGGCTAACGGTAGTTTCTCAGTCTCTCTCTTTGCTTAGGAGTTAAGTAAAAGTTAGTCTCTACCTGTCTGTTGAATTTAGGAAAACATTTTTAAAGCGGACTACAGAGTGGTTTTAACGGTAAAAGTACCCCGAAGTGATAAACGAGGAAGCTTATTTTGTTGTCCAAAACTTGCCTGTTCTTGTATTCAAGCCTCATTACCTTGAAATATTGGTTAAACCCTGTTGGTTTTACTTGGTAAACGTCCAATCCTCAAAAGTAATTGCCAAATCAAATAAAAAATGTAGTCCTCATTTATCTGTGGGTAAGAGACAGGTATTTATTATATAAAAAACATTAGAAAATACATTAGCTAACCCTGTCTAGCTGGATTTGGAGTGGAATACATTTCTCAAAACTACGTGTCCTTGGTCTCTCAGTGTGAATGTTCCTCCATCACCTGTGTTTTTGTCATGCTTGCTTTATTTGGAACGCTGTGAAGGAGCACACTCCAGGACTAGTCCATTTGTGTGTTTACTTCAGTTCTTATTACAGCCTTTTATTCAGCCATGGCACGTAGTGTTTAGAGTCTGTTCCTCTCATTTGCTACCCTTTTTACTGGGCTGTATCAAGGCCTGATTTTTTTTTTTTTTTATCTATCTGCTGAACAGCTGTGTAGCAGATGTGAGGTCAGACACCTCTCCTCTCCTCATAGCTGCGTCTCAAACGGGGGACTATCACCACCTGTACGAGGCCACAAGTCCCCAACAGGTGATGGTAGTGTCAGCGTTCACATGAGAGGGAATCAATGGCCATCACCCAAACTGACGAAACAGGACTGCATCCAGTTACACATCGAATCGAAAACAATCTTTCCTTAAAGGAGTTGGGGATTTGACAGTGACTCCTTTCCAGTCTTCAAACAAAAAACCTTCTATCTGTAGGCAATACAGAGCTTGTCTAGTTACTGAGCTTACTACAAAACAGCCCTTAGACTTGAGTTGCGAAGACCAAAAGTGCACACATAATGCATTGATAATAGCTAACTGATAAAATGCCATTGTAATTAAAAAACAGTTAATCCCTGTTAAGCTTGTTTACTATGGTTTGAATTGGGTTTGTTCTAATAGCTCTCTGAATGTTCCATTAAACTGGTACTGTCACGAACCAAGTCAGTTCTGATTTGGGTTATGCTAAAGTGTCAATGGTTATTGTTTGGGATCATTTGTCTTGTCAGTGTAGATAGAATTATTCTAAGTTAGACGTCAGACATTATGCCCTCTGTCAGTTGGTCCGGACACGATTGGATACATGGGCTCTCTAGTGCTCCTGACGAACAAGAAATGGAAAAAGCATCAGACAGACTGCATCACCAAACAAACTCCATCATTGCTTTGGTATTAGCTCTATGTTGTCTGGTATTGATTATAAACTGAAAGTTTCCCCCTTTTTTTTCATTCTTCCAGGCCCAGTCATCTCAGCCACGCATCCGGTTTAATGGAAACCAAGGGGTAAGTCTCTCTCTCTCTCTCTCTTTCCATCTTTCCCTCTGTCTCTCACTCACCCACTCCTGTGTGTGCTGGCATCTCACCAAAGGCTTGCTATGACCACATCCTGACCAGGAGGGATTTTCGCTGTCCTTGTGAGAAGTTAAAGAGCAAAGATGATGAAGCAGTTGTGCTCAGAATATATTTTCTACCTTTTTTTTTTTGTCTGGAGTAATTTGTCATGTCTGTGTACACCATGTCCTGTGTGTCCTCTGTCTGTGTTATTATTTGAAGCATGAGTCTTATTTGCGTGTCAGTCTTAAACTACTCATAGCTTTCAGCTTTTTTTGTCACTTGGTTAATGGAAAACGTGTCCACATGCACTTGTCTTAGTGCCTGTAAGACTTCACACAGGGATGTTCCAAAAGGTCAGTGTTTGTGTACAAGTTTGACAAAGTGTTTAGTTACACTGACCCAATGAGCTGTCGAACTTTGGTCAGTGTAGCCTGACTTATTTAGTGTCTTGTAAGCCAAAAGGAATAACAGCAGTGATCAGAATGCTCAAATCTTCTGGATTGTTGATTGGTGTTTCTAAATAAGCTAAATGAGTCTGACTATTTTGCTCATACACCGAGTCATACACCAATTAGTTTGGCTCTGGTTCGAGTCTTTTGATACCAAACACAACATGGTTATAAACCTCGCCTCTTATCGCTCAAGCGTTATCTTCAGGACTTAAGAATCAGTGCGTGGTGGAGAACACGGCCTGCTTCGCCTGAGGCGGTTCCTTCCACTGCCGGTTATCTAGCCTCCAGGGTTGTGCTGCAGGCCCTGGCACCAGGCGCCTGTCTCTGACCCGCTGGCTGAGATGTGATGTTTGCACATGTCCACAAGTGCAGTACCCTGCGCTGCTGTGTGTGTTTGCAGAGCCTCTCCGCTAAAGCTGCTCCAAGGACATTGTGCGTGTGTTTGTGGACAGACGTACAAATGTGCGAAGTCTGTGTTTTTGTCACCAATTTTGATCAACCCCTTCTTTTTTTGAAGTTTTTGTTCCTGGTGGTCAGTTTGACTCATTGACTAATTCTGGGTCAGAACAATCATGTATATCAGAATTTTGAAGAAGTGGTTATCTTGTAATGAATGCAATTCTGCATCCTCTGTCACAGTTGTGCTGTCATCTTAGAAATGACCTCATTCTTAAAAAATAAATCAATAAAACTATGGCAATTTTCACAGTGGCCTAATGTTAATCATGGCAGAAGTCATAAGGAAGACCCATACCTTTATAGCCCCTCGCCTCATAGGTTTTTAAGAGCCCAATGGCGTTTCCCCTGGACTGAGAAGAAGCTGATGACGGTGGGGTGTGATCTGATCCGGTCAGACAAGTCACATGCTCAGGGGCAGCATTAGCAGCTAAATGCTGTGAGGGCTTTAAAATGGATTTCCTCTGAGGCAAGCATTGTTGTCGCCCTCCGCAGCACTGCCACATGCATTCCTGGCATTAGTGGAGCCGGAGCCTTGGACCCCTACCAGCGCATGGCACTCCCATGCACCAGCACACGGGCCATATATGACCTGATCTCTTATTTGAAACTTCGTCCTCACCTATGACGCCTGAATACCAGTGGAGCGTACATCAGCTAGGCCTGGCTTCCCAGCGGCTACAAGTTTTGATTAATCACAGCAGAGACCACGGCCATTAGCTCATCAAAAAGCTGTAGGTCATCTCCTACATTCCTACCTTTGCTTGCTAAAGAAGTGAAAAAGAGTGGAGGAGTAAAGCTTGGCTGACTGTGCCACTTTCTTTTCATGTGTTGTCACCCCCTCTCCCCCTTTCCTCCATCAGTAAAATACCAGTGTTTCGACTCACAGCCTGTAGTTTGTGTCTGTGTTTGAGACCGGCACTCAGCCGTAAGCACCAGCAGTGTGCAGATGGAGATGGGCCCTTGCTTAATGGGAGTAGTGTTGCAGTGTGAACTGAATGTCGGACAGAAGAGAAATGTCCTCCTGAGAGCCGACACTGAGCTTAAGAGTCTTTGGCCTTCCGGGTAAAACTGGGGGCGGAGGTGACCCCGTAGGTTAAGGGAGGAGGAAGAATGGGCTTTGGCTTAAGAAGCACTGACCTCATTTAACCCTGCCATTTTTATTTTCTGTTACAAATATCCTGTGCCTCCACACACTTGAGCGCAGTTCATCGGTTTCTACTGGTGCTGTACCTTTGCTCTAGTATTCCATTGATAGGGAGTTGAATGTTCATGAATGTACAACTTACCAACAAGTGAGAATTTTTCTGGAACCTCAAGAGTCAAACCTTAAATAGATGTTTAGAAATTAATTCAGTGTGAATATAATTTGTTATATTGCTATCAGAAACCATTACAATATACTATAGAGAAAAGGTTGTTTGTTTCTTTTTTTTTCAATTTTCATCTCATTCTTCTCCCTAAAAACTATTCAGGCTTAGCTATTCTTCAATCTGACAAATGCTGGCTTGAAATATAGCTACTCTGCAGTACAGTTGAATTAGAGAGGCTTTGTGTGTTAATGTGTACATTAACCTGTCTTCACGTGTTGGCCTAATACCCTTACACGTATGGTTTACTGTTTTAAACTATAGCTCACTTATGCAAATGAGTTTAGCCTAGTTGTTGTGCGTCGCTGGTGTGTTGGTATAATACTGTACTTCACGCTAGTTGGGGATAGCCTAGCATACAAAGCAAACTCTGTGAAGTTTCTGTTCCAGTAGATATATCCAATTTGCATTTGTACTGAGAAATGTTACCCTTTCCTGCTTTTGCACCAGTCCAGATTGTCACGTTAGTCGGACCATTATGCTCCAAGACCAAAGTCCGTGCCCAGTTCACTTCTACCGTCGCCTATGTCATGAGCAATAGGCAGATGCAGGACATAGTGGGCGACAAATCGCCGCTTTATTCAATGACCAATAGTTTAAACAATGGTGCAAGTCTCCTTCACTAACTTTGGCAGCAATCCGTAGACGGCAGAAGCATCTTCTCCCTTTTCCTCTTTCGTTTGGTGGCCACTCGCTCTACTTTCTTTAAGGAGTCA
>NC_085008.1:6452098-6572098 GCF_963854185.1 Sardina pilchardus
CTCTCTCCACTGTTTATCTTTCACACACTCTCACCCACTTTCGTTTCTTGCTCTCACTTTTTTTTAGCTTTTGATCCCACTGGCTGTCTTACACTCACTCTCTTTGTCTCTGTCATCCCTGCTCTCTCTCAGATATGTATACACACACATGCATGCGTGCACGCGCACCCACAGATTTATTTTAATGGCGAGATTTATGCGTACTACAGGCCTGAGCCACTGCAGCAAGTCATTACTCTTAAGTTTGTTTGCGAGCCACAGGCGAGTGGGCGCTCCCACGTCTCTGTTCAGTGTAAAGACGGGGGCACGGCTGGAGGTCACGTCCAGTTGTAGCGCATCAATCAGAAATGTGCGTGCCGAATCCCTGGCCCGGGTCCAGTGTCAGAACACCAGCTGCCCAATTACCTCGTTGGCTTGCGGCGGAGAGGGCCGCGCCGACACCAAATCTAATTTCAGCAGATGGTTGATGGGAAGTGGAAGTGGGAGCTTAGTCTGGTCCCAGCAAAGCCACTGTACCCAGCCCTCAGTACTGCCCTATGGGCCAATCACACTGACCTCTGCTAATGGCCATGTGGATGATTTGGCCCTGGTCACAAACATGCGGTTTTGGTTCTCATCCTGATTATTTTCTTAGCTGTCTCAGTTTTATCGGCTGAGTTTTGCTTTGATGCTAAATCCTTATCGAGGGAATAGCTAAAGCATCCAACATGCACTGTTAGCCAAAATAGTAGAACTGCTCGTAACTTTCACTTTTGAAGGGATAATCTAGTCTGAACGGTCTAATCTGAAACCTCTCCCCACACATGCCCCATCTGTTCACTTATCTGATTCACCCTCTCTCATGCTATGTTGTGGTTCAGCCTCTCTCGGGGCCTTCAGCGTCTGTCTCATCTGCTCCTCGTTTGTCTCCCGGCAGAGATGGCAGTGTGGAGCTGGACTGCCTGGGCGGCATCCAGGACAAGATCACGGTGTGCGCCACGGACGACTCCTACCAGAAGGCCAGGCAGAGCATGGCCCAGGTGGAGGAGGAGACGCGCAGCCGAGGCGCCATCGTCATCAAGCCCGGCGGCCGATACGTGGGTAAGGCACACGCGCACGGGTGCTGGCTGGCTGGCAGCCTGCCCTGACCTCCCTGCTCTCTGCCTGCACTCACCGATCGACTCGCTCCTGCAAGGAGTTGCCCGCTGCAGTGTCCAGAAATTACATGTCATGCAGCACCGGCGTTCAGCATCCATGCCGCACTGTTCCGCAGCCTGTAAAGACGAGTCGCCCTGAATTATTTAGTGCTCAGTAAGAACAGCGTCTGTTCTGGGTTCAATAGGGATTGCATCCTGCACCATTTAGCCTTTGGTACAGACTGTTTTGTGCGCGCATGTGTTTTTCCAGCGAGAACATTACACAATTCGGCGGTCTGTAAGAGCTGGTGTGCTGCGCTTCAGTTTGTGTGGATCAGCACCTGACACTTCCCGTACGAGCAAGGAAAGATACACAGTTCTGTTCTGGGTTGGATATAATTGGCATAGCTGGCATGACGTCTTTGCTTGCGGACTGGCAAGCCCCACTGTGCTACTCATGGTAAGACTGGCACAGGATGGTTTATTGTTTACCCCCTTGGCGTAGGAGTGAGCACAAGCTGTACTTGCTCCGGTCCTAATCTGGTTGGTTCCCGCTCTCTCCCAGGTTTTCGGAGAACTTCCTGTGCTAGACAGACACACATTCTGTGAAGTCCTAAGTGGTGCTACATGCTGTGTCTATGTAGGCAGGTGTTGAGAGAGTGGAATGACTTGTCTATGACTGTATTGGCTGATTATTTTCTGGTTTATTCTAGTATTTTATTTTTGTACCAAGTTTTGAAAGCAGTGCCTTATGATGGTGTACCACCTTTGCCCCAGATAAAGGCTTGAGATTATTTCTTAAAGGACTGCAAGTACAACTCCATTTGTTATACACTATTCTTGTAAGGGGACAGAGTGAGACTTTCACCACAGATTAAAGAGATGTTTCTGTTTTCTGTTCTGATGTTGCTATGTTTGGCAATATAACCACAGCTGCCATGAGAGTGCTGCTACTCTTTTGTTTGAGCTATTGTTTGAGTATTTGTCCATCCTCTCTGAAGTTTGCCACCTTCGGCAGAGTGCCTTTGTTTCAATTTGGTCTGACTCTGGATCATATTTCAAAGTGAGCAGTGATACTGAATTTAAAGCAGCCCTAGTGTTGTGTTTAATACTTTAACATATTTATTAGGGATTCTTTTTTTCTTTGTTCATGGAATGGCCTGTGGTTCTACAAAGAATGACATTTGAGTATGTCATTTCAGTAATCCTTACAGCACTGAATACACTCCCAAATTGAGGATATGAGACGTACTGGCCCACTGAGTCTGCCTCACGGCCAGGCAGGTTTCATGCCCATCTCCTCCCTGATGTGAGCTGAGTTGATCGTTGGAACTGCTGGCTGCGTCTGTGTGCTTGGATCTGAGAGCAGGAGGACTCGGTGTGCGAGGTGTTGGCATGCGGTGCCAAAGTCTAGGTCAGCAGCGAGAGAGAGCAGAGCTCCCCGTGTGGCTCAGAGAGCTGTGTGGGAGGTGTGCAGAGAGAGAGAGAGAGAGAGAGAGACACTCATCATGATGACCAGAGAGACGACGACTGCTGGAGGTGCTTAAGGACAGTCACATGATCCTGTGGTCATATGACCACCAGGTCACGTGATCTGCGCTCACATGATGACTGGCACTTTTGTCTATCAGCCCATTCAAAAGGGGAAAACGAGCAGAACTTGAAAAGCCAGCAACTGATTATATTTGGTGCTAATGCTGTTTAAGCAGTTCTATGATTGTGCGTGTACAGTATGTGTGTTAATTGTGTAATGTTGTGTATGTATTTCTTGGTGTGTGCAATTTGCTTAATGATGTGTGTGTCTTGAAGCTAATCACAGATGGTGTTTGGCATCTCCTTCTGTATTGGTCTCTGATTACGGAGTCTGCCATCAGTGTGCTGGCAAAGTCCGCAGACAGGGGAATTATAGCTTGCGTAATGATTAAGTGTGTGTTATCACTACATGTGCATCAGTAATAACAGCCGTCTGTGTGCGTCTGTGTGTGCGTGTGTGTCTCCAGGGAAGCGCGTGCAGCGGCGCGGGCCGGTCCCGGGCCTGACGGACATCGCTCCGTCGCGGCGCACCTCGCGGCCCGTGCTCATCTCGTCGAGCGCGCCGCGGAAGGGAGGGGGCGGCGGGGCGCAGCTGCGGCCCCTGAGGGAGCGCCTCACGCACCTGCTGGCCCTCAAGCCCTACCGCAAGCCCGAGCTCATCCTGCGCCTGCAGAAGGACAGCCTCACGCAGCAGGACAAGGACTCTCTGGACAGCCTCCTGCAACAGGTCAGCGCCACACACACACACACACACACACACACACACACACACACACACACAGAATGAGGGTGGCTATGTGGGGGACTCCACCCTGGGCAGTGGAGACAATGAGGGGAAAGGAAGACTCAAGGGATGAACAGAGAGAGACCAAGAGATATAGAGAACACATGCTCTCACACACACACACGCGCACACACACACACACACACACGCACACACACACACACAGAGAATGAGGGTGGCTGTGTGGGGGACTCACAGGGAGATAGATCAGAGCAGGGGGGATGGGGGGGGGTTGTAGTCAGGGTTGTACTACAAGAGATTTTGGGGTGCTTAGAGAAAAGCCATTAGCTAACAGTGAGCAAATTGAGAGGATTTTTTCTGGATTCTGGAGGCACTTGGAGTGTATGAAAATCCCTTGTCAAACACACAGGCTGTAGAGTCTAATTCTGGAGGTTGTTCATTTATGAGGTGTCTGTTTTCTCTGTGTCGAACGACAATTGCCTCTCCAGATGCATGGAAAACCCTGAAAAAAAACAATGTTTCAGAAATCCCGGGCCAGCCGTAGCGGCTCGCCGGCGGTGCGTCTGGCGTTTTTTTTATTTTTGGGCGTCGAGTTCTCTGCCACTCTGGGTGTCGCCCCGCACACGACGCGGAGAATTCCGCAGCGCTGCAGATTCCACTCCTCTCACGCAGCCATTGTTGCCCTGGAGCGCGCGCCCCGGAGATCACTGAAGTGGCCAGCGCTGCCCACGCTGAGTCACCGTAGTGGCCAGAGCGCAGCAAGGCCGCAGCTACAAGCAAGTCATGCGTGGGTGTTAGTTAAGACGGGGCTAAAGACGGGACCTGACCTGAATCATGCAGCCCACACCACATGCTGCTGTTCTGGCGTAATGGCGTCAGAGGAGAATAGACTGACTGATTGCCTGGGGGCAGTAATTACTAGTCAAGTTTATTTGTGTCTGTATCTGTGTCTGTGTGTGTTCATCTGAAAGATTTGTTCCCCTTCACCACCACCACCCCCTCTCTCTGCAGGTGGCTAACCTGAACGGGAAAGACAACACCTTCACGCTGAAGGACTGCCTGTTCAAGGAGATCCAGAAGGACTGGCCTGGCTACGCTGAGGTGGACCAGCAGATCCTGAAGCGGATCCTTGTACGGTGAGCAAAAGCCCCTGCCCACCCCACCAGCTTCAAGGAAATGACAACCACAATGCAAATGGATGACTGTTGAGTGTCTCATTGAGAAAACAAGGGGCTTGCCATTCTAAAAGGAGGGGGAACTCCAGTTTTGAATTATAGGAATTTTAGGAGGTTATGAGTGGTCAGTTTTTGAATGCATCATAGCAGCGCTTGTCAGCCTTGAAAGGCCCCAGATGTGTCCCTGAAGGCAGGTGTGATGAGGCCAGGCCAGGGTAAGGTCAGTTGTGTCCCTCCAGGCCAGGCTCCAAGGTGGCCCGACTGGGCAGGTGTTTCATAGCTGGCCCTTGAGAGAGGGTGGGCGAGACATATTTGTTTGCTCAGCTGGATCACATCAAGTTTCACCTCTTTTTACCCTTACTGATACTGAAAGCATAGGCTGGACACTTCTTTTGGTGTATGCTGTATTTGTGTGTGCAAGCTTGGACCAAAGTGTTGCTTGTATGAGTTGGATATGGTCTTTGATATGGATTTGAGGTGATCAATGCACTGCGCTGCATAATAAGAACCGTCTCAGGCTCGATATCGAGTTGAGTTCAGCAGCTAGTCTGCGTTTCAGTCCAGGAGCCGGGCCGTGCCCTGGCCTTAGCCGTCCCTCCTTTCAGCCGTGCGGTCGGAGTCGCTGAAGCCTCTCCTGTCTGCCTCGGTCTGTGTCGCTCTGTCTGCGCCCCTCGCAGCCCCAGTGGAAAACTCGGGTTTCTCATGCTCTCCGAGCCAGCGAGCGAGCGAGCCAGCGAGCGGCAGGGCACAGCAGCGCTCCGCTCCGCACGGCGCAGACAGCCGAGCGGCTAAATATAGCGGCGCGCGGTGGGATGCCGGGTAAACCCACACCAGCCCAGCAGTCTGGACAGCACCACTCATCAAAATATTTTCCCACAGTCTCGTTTTCTGAATGAGCGCCCTTTCAGAACTAACGTTACACTAATCGGCCGTGGGGTCCGGTCTCGGCGGCCGCGTGCGGTCATGTCCTGTGCGCTCACTCTGCGTGCACAGCGGCATATGTGTGTTTTGTGTGTTTAGCCCTGCGCTTTGAGCCCTGGTCAGTTGGTCAGCTGGTAGCTGTTTGCGAAGACACTGAGTCCCAGTCATGGCGAGGAGCGGCCCGAGCCAGATTGGCTAGTAAAGGGGCAGTCCTGAGAGGCTGCGCTGTGCGTGTGCAGGAAGGGCTCTGCTGCAGAAGGGCTGCAGTGGGCTTGCGGGGAGGAAGGCGCAGGGGACATTGGTAACGGCAGACTGTCCCTGAACATGCTGATCCATGTGAGGAGGTGGCAGCCGGCCAGCGCCTCGACCTCAGGCCCACCCCTCGGAGCTGCGCTGTGGGGTTGGACCTACCACACACACACACACACACACACACACACACACACACACACACAAACTCACTCTTTCCCTCTCACTTTTTCACTCACTCTCATTTTCATGCAGACACACCCACGAGTCTTCGAGTTCAAGAGAAACATTAATCTCCATTTCACACTCACACATTGCTCACACACGCTTCACAGTTAGTGACTGATACACACATGCACCCCCACTTCTCCTTTGCCCTCAACTCATAGGAAAATGCGACACACACACACACACACACACACACACACACACACACACGCAATCAAGCAAGCTACTCCCCCCCCCACCCCTCTCAGCTCTCAGATACACTGCATAACATGCACTCCAGTGATGATTGGGCTGAAGCTGTCTGTTGCTGCCCTCTACTGGCAAACCACCGCGACTACAACAATCGGGAGTCCCCCCCATTTGTGCTGCCCGCAGCTACAGCTGAATGAGTCATTCACAAGAATGCCTCTTTCCACACTTCTCGTAGACTGAGCTGCTGTAGCGGGACATCTTTCAGTTTTATGCTGCCCCTCATCGATTTTTCCCAACCTGTTTTTATTGTTCACCCAACCAGCCGCCTCTCCCCGGCGCTCGTGCTGGGCGAGGAGCCAGTAGCCCAGAAGGCAGGGCCTCCCTCCAGCTCTCCATCCAGCTCGTGCATCAGGCAGCCTGTGGCTGGTGTGTCATTCCCCCACCGCTCGTGTGTAATGAGAGGGGGTGTGTGCGGGGTGTGTGTGTGTGTGTGTGTGTGTAGGCCCTCTCCACAGCTACAATGTGGGAGGTGTGCGTGTGTCAGAGGGCTGAAGCACTGAGTTTGTGTGTCTTGGGAGATGAGTGATATGGCTGCGTGTGTAAGTCGGTATAAATGTGTGTGGTGTGTGACTGTGTATGATAGGTGTGTGTGTGTGTGCGCGTGAGAGAAAGCGTGAGAGGGGGAGAGAGCGCTAGGCTGATGCAGTGTAGCTGGGTGGGTGTATGAGTGGAGAGCAGTCTGCCATGTCCTCAGCTCCTGCCCACAGTGCCACTGATTCACCCAGGCCTGCCAGGCAGCGGAGAGTGCCCATTCTGTTCTATTCCCACACACTGCAGATGATAATCTAACGCCAAACTCGTTCAAACTTTATCATGCTTTAGCATAGATTTCTTGTGCGCCTGAGATGAATGTCATGTGGGAGTTAAGACTTGTTGTCATGGTGTACCGTTTGAGTTTGTATGTCTGTGCTGTGTGTGTAGGTGAAAGATAAAATTGACTGACATTTAGCAGATATGAAGATAGAATGAAATTTATGTCCATGGATTCAATCAGATCAGGGTCGACCGATTATCAGCTAGTGACGTGGCCGCTGCTCCGTGAGTGTTTGAGTGTATATGTCCGCGTGCTCAATGGAGTGTGCTTGTGCTGGTGTACCTGCAGGAAACTGTGCAAGACTCCCAGCAAGACCCCAGCCCCAGCCGCAGCCGAGGTGCCTGCAAGTCCCCCCAAGGAGCCAGCCAGCAGCTCGCCTTCTCAGGTTAACACACACACACACACACACAAATGTATGTGTGAGCATATTGTTGAAGTTTTGTCATAACTGTGGCCAAATATGTTACTTTTAATAATGAGGCCTATATTTGCGCAACAGAAACGGCCAGCTACAGAGTTCATTGACCCTCTGGCCAACAAAAAGCCTCGGATATCTCATCTGGTCAGCAAGCCTGCTGCACCAATCAACGGCAAGCTGAGCTCCTCCAATGGCAAGGAGGCGTCCTCGTCCGGGACGTCGTCCCTCCTGACCCCCCTGTCGGTGGAGAGCGCCGCGTCGAGCTCGGCCCTGCCGCCAGCACCGCTGCTGGACCTGCCGCGTCTGGACCTGCCGCGGCCCTTCGACCCGCTCTCGGACGTCAGCAACGACTCCAACCACAACGGCCGCGACAGCGACGGCCGGGACACTATGGCGGTGGCCGAGCGGCTGTCCCAGCCGGCGCCGCACCCCGCCGCCTCTGGGCCGGCCTCCAGCCTGCCCCCCGCCGCGCCCGCGCCCCAGACCCTCTCCCCGTGCCCGGACCCCGCGCGCGCCCACCCCAAACCCCCCTCGCCCGCCCCGCACGGCAAGACCAAGAAGAAGTCCAAGAAGCACAAGGACAAGGAGAAGTCGAAAGACCGGGAACGGGAGAAGGACAAGGACCGGGAGAGCCGCAGAGAGAGGAGGGGAGGAGAGGAGCGCGTGGCTGACCAGAGGAAAGCCTGCGAGATCTCCTCCAGTCCGGACGGCATGAAGGCCAGCAGCGGCCCACACAAGAGCACAGGTACGCACACACACTACAGAAATGCTATTCTATCCTACCATCATTTCCCAACTATTAGCCACGGCTTATACATTGATTTTGCAACATTTCTTCAGCTATGAGGTTAATACATTGGGGGCAGTTAATATGGTATTAATATGGCTTTGTTTCTTTTAACTTGCATAAAGCACTGTCCTGTGGCTTATTACACAATGTGGCTAATACACAGTAAATGACTATTGCAAACTGCATCCTGAAGTGCAAAAGCCATATGCACCTGTATCTTTGGAAAGGTTCATGCGTCTGTAATGGACATTTTAATTGTCTATTGTGAACAACTAATTGTCTTGGTTCTTCTCTTGTCATCCACTTGTCATGCACAACACACTAGTTGTTTTGTTAAGTAATACTTTTTAATTGCTTTCAGATCTCAATGGAACGTGTGACAGCTCCAGTGCCCCAACGCCACCAGAGGTGGCCGACTATTTATTGTAAGAGTCTTTTCATTCAGTGTACAGAATTAAAAAAGTGTTATTAAATAATCATTGTCAACAGTCTTGTACCACTGCACAAGTCCAGCAGTTTTAGCCCAGGACTCCTAAGTAGTCCCTCATCTTATTCATCCATGTCTCTGTTTACAGGAAGTACACTGTGATTGCCTCTCCGGAGCAGCGGCAGGGCTACAAGAATGACTTTAACTCTGAGTACAGCGAGTACCGGGGGCTGCACGCGCGCATCGAGGGCATCACGCGCCAGTTCACCATACTGGACGCAGAGCTCAAGCAGCTGCAGCAGGGCACAGACAAATACAAGGTACATTTGAACCATGTCTGCCTTAAGGTTTGCTCCATTGACAACCTATAGGCCTTAAATAAATAAACGCAGGCAACTACCATGTTTACACCTTTTTACCATGTCGTAAGTCGCTTTGGTTAAAAAGTGTCTAATGTAATGTAATAATGTAATGTAATGTAACTACCAGTGAAATACACTAATCATTTGGGTTGCCTACCAGCAGCTTTTTGAGCAGTAGTTAAAACAACAATATTTCATTCAAAGCCAATCAAACATCAGATATATGGCTTAACCAGCACATGGTTAGAGAGGCAATTATGCCTGTCTGCACACAGCGACTCAGTCACTGCGTTCTGTTACCGCCATCTGGTCCTATTGCCCCTGCCAAACATATTTACATGCTCTGTTTTTGTGCCCACAGCTAATCCACAATCAGATACTTGAAGAGTATCGCAAAATTAAAAAGGTATTACATTTTGGATATAGAGTTTTCATTAACTGTTATTTATTTTTGTATATTGTCACTTACTGTCTCCACCACCTCCCTCACCAGTCTTTCTGTTTCTCCCAGACTAACCCGCACTACAGTCAGGAGAAGAACCGCTGTGAGTACCTGCACAATAAGCTGGCTCACATCAAGAGACTGATAGCAGAGTACGACCAGCAGCAGCTGCAGAGCTGGCACTAGTGTCTCTGCGCGCCGCACGCGCCCCCTCTGGTAACCAGGCGGGGGGTTCAGGCGGCCTCAAGGACTGGCTGGCTGGTGTCTCTGGCCCGGCCCGCGCCACAAACAAACAAACAAACAAACACGCTCTAATGTGCCACGCCACGGAGGGATGGGCCCACCACCCCAACCCCCCCCCCCCCCCGACCCCGACCCTCACCTGATCTCCCCAGACAGGGTCCCTCTGTGCTCCACACCCCCAACCCCTCTCTCTCCTTCTCCATGTCATTTCATTCTCTGTTGATCCAACTCTTTTGGGAGAAAGCCTCGAGTCCCTCCTCAGCCCATTTCCCATCCCTCCTAGCACACACAGAGGCGTCTCTAGAGAGTGCCTGTGGAAAATCCACCTCTCTCCGAGGACCCCCTGCATCAGCCCTCACTCCCCTTCCCCCCCCTCTCCCCCTCGCTGCTGACACTGAGCTCGGGCTGGGCAGAATTTGCTTCCCGAAGTGCTAATAGTTTATATATATAAAAAAAAAAAAGTACAAGACAAAAATTTAAATGGATTATTATTTCCCCTTTGTTTGGAAATGGAAAAGCTCCTATGATATTTTATTATTATTTTTTTTATTTATTCTGTAATTTTTTTTTTTTTCCTTCCGGACTTCCATGGGGAATCTTGAGTTGATTTATGTACACTCCGCAGTATGGGCGCCAGAGTCTGTCTCTGGGGAGCCTGCTTTCCTCTTGCTTTCAGTCCTCTCCCTCTTGACTATCAGTATTTTATGCAAAAGCTGCCTTGGCTATCAAATTGTCCCAGCTGTTGCCATTCATGACATTATGTCCCCCCCCCCCCCCCCCCCCCCCCCCTCCACTTTACCACACGAGCAGTATACATTCAGCCAGTCAAAACAAAAGGACTAGTGCAGATTCTGACTGTTGCACACGTGCATGGAGCAGGCCGGTAAGGCTTTATTGGCTGCTGCTGGGTTGAGGCCACAGCAGTGTTCCTGTTTTATCAATGAATCTTGTGAGACGAAGCGAAACGATGTCTTCTGACTGAAAGCATCAATGGTGCTACCAAGTCATCTCTCCCGGTGTGGACAGTCACTACCAACCCCCTGACCTGTGCTCAGATCAGATCCACAGTTCACCCTCCACACATTTCATTCAGAGCCAATCTACCACTGGTCTGAGTTCTGTTGTTTGACTGGCATTACATTTGGATGAAGGCTTTAAAACATTAAAAAAAATCTCATCAACTCTACAAGTATTTCCCGTCTGTGTGCGCCAAGTGTTTTTAACATTTCTCTCTGGTCAGCTGCCATCCATTCCGGCCTTCTGTTTGGCAAAGGCTTCCTTTAATGAAACAAGTCCCCACAGAGTGGGGCTGTGACTTCACTAACGTACGTTTACACACCTACTGACTGGCTGAATGTCATTCATACAACACGCACACACGCACACACGCACACACGCACACACGCACACACGCACACACGCACACACGCACACATGCACACACGCACACATGCACACACGCACACACACGCACACACACAACCAACTTCCATGCCCCCCCCAAACCCCCCCCAAAAACCTGGAAGAGACTGTTATTTTAAAAAGAAGAGAAGAAAAGAGCTTCAAGCTTCTTCCATGAAGAGTGGATTGTATGTTTTCTTGATCCGGCGAAGGATAGAGAGCCTGGAGTCTTCGATCTCCCATCAGCCAGGGAGGACCTCCCCTCCGACTCCTCCTCCTCCTCAGACTCTCACTGCCCTGGGCTAGTCCGGCAGAAGGACCCATTGTATTTCTGATATTGATCTCTTTATGTTGATATTAAAACTCAGCACTTTCTTGCGTTCCGCCTCTTGCTGTTACTCTGACCTGGGTTGTTCTGAGGGAGAGTGTTTTTTTGCCTTGTCCCAGCGGAAGTGCATGCTTTCTTAGTGAATGTGTTTTAAGTACAGTCAGACCAGTATTTGCATCTCAATTTTTAAACTGCTGTTCCAAGGCATTCAAATCCAAACAAAGGCCTACATGCACACCAACCCCTGTTTGTATCGCCGACCTTCGAGAGAGAATTCTCATGTATTAGAAAATGCACAACTTTTAAGCCAGTCCTCAACCTTTAATGAACACACTGGGTTGAAATGATCACAGCTGAACATCATGGTGCTTGTACCTGCTGCTATTGAGGCAGTCAGACTGGACTGTACATTTATACATTGAACACACGGCTGATATGTGTGTGGAAGAGACGTGTTTACAGCCATATCTGACCTGTGTGATTGAAACACTATCTGTGTTTCTCTTGTCAAATGCAAGAGTATTTTCTTCCTTCTCTGAAATCTCTCCCGTGTTTTGTTTGAACCCCCCCCCCCCCCCCCCCCCCCCCCCCCCCCCCAATCACTGGCATTGTTCCCCTATAGCAGAGGCCACATCTGTGATTTCAGATGATCTCTGATCATGGGGGTGATGGTTACTGGGGTTTTGTTTGGATTTGGAGATACCTGTGTTGTTTTGTTTTTGTTTTTGACTATGATTTGCAAGTACACAACACCACATGGGTTGAATGTGCCAGATCTGAGCTGCAGTTGCAGATAGTAAAGGAGGACCTGCTGTGGCCAATTCAGCATTATAGAGGGTCCCACTGCTCGAGAGGGAAGTACCAAAGCACGCTTTCTGAAACAATAAGGGACTGGGACTGAAATTTCTCTTGACATTTGAATAAAAACCCTGGAAAATCAAGTCTTTTCTGTTTATTTGTTATGTGATCTTTCATCTTTCTATGTGATTGCGTGGAGGAATAGCACGATTTTGCGCATGTCAGACAGGCCTTTGTAATAACCGTAAACTAAAATGGCCACAAGGGGGCAGCCGATACTAGCGTTCAACAGCCCCAAGAGGCAGGCTATATGCTGAATTTGATTATCAAGTGTTGTCTACACGAAAGAGACTTCCGGAATCCCATCCCACAGCGGTGGCATAGAAAGATATACTGCCGTGTAATTTAGCAGATGCGACAATATGTCAAACCTGTCTTATTTTTAAAATATTGAGTCTTTGAGTTGCAACTTGTTAACATTACGATTCAGCGATCTACATCCAGGTAGCCTATGTGACTGAGCTCGGAGAAGGTAGGCTATTGCTTCCGAACTAAAAGGACCAGGATGCTCAGACGCTATTGCATAGGCCTATTTGATAGATAAAGGAATTGGGACGGTGATGTTGAAAATTGTTTACGGATGAGTAATGCAGTTTATAGAGATCAGGACAGAGTTATTATGGCAGATCTCGAAAAGAGCCATGCTTGGCTGTAGTTGGCAAGTCGCACAGTTTTTGGCTGTCGTTCTGCAGAGCAAGCTGGCCTCAATCCGGGCCGCGCACGGAGTGTCAGTGAGTTCAGTTTGGCACCGTGCCCACTCCAGCTCGTTCACGGTGAGCACAAACACACTACCCCTCCTCTGACCATCTCATGCATTAGTGCGAACACGCCAATGCGACCAGTCACTTTCGACACAATATGGACATAGGCTACTGCAGGTTAGATTTGACGTATAGGCCTTACACGATGCTGCGGGGGCGTAAAGCGACTTGTAGCCTACATATAGGCCTACCTACAGTGGATTAGTGTGAATCAAATGTGACGAGGCTCCTGTTTGAGATGCAAAGTTAGTCACTTGGCCAGTCACACTTCTCCTTTTGTTACCCATTAATAATAATTAATTAGGCTATCTGATGGATAAAGAACATCACAGATCGACTGACAGATGGAGAATGACTTACCAGGCAATGTTTGTGATGCTTTTGAAAATGGCAGAGCCAAAGCCAAGGTCAGGGGGTCCATTCCGGTTGAAATCACATTTATTGAGGCAGATCTGATGGCATTCACTGAACTAGGCTGCATTCAGTAGCTGAAAGTATAGTCTAACTGCTGTGTAGACCTCAGTTAACGCGTCCTCGCAGTGATTTTGAAGACAAAACACTAGGCTATAAGGTGGAATATTGTGTTAATGTTATCAGAAGAGATGCCCCCAGGACTTGTGGTGAGGCTATATGAGGGGCACTATAGTGTCCATGAAAGCAGGGGCTGTTGGAGGGTTAGGACAATTCAAAGGGCCAGCACTGCCGGGGGCCCCCAGAGAGCCCAGAATTATTGTCTGTCATAGAGCCCATATTTTCTAGCAGCACCCCTGCATGAAAGTGCAACGACATTAAAAACAATCTTTCAGTTGTCAAACTTCATGTCATCTGCAGAAAGGCGTATGGACTGTAAGAGGAACACGGAAGCATTTTATTTTATTTTATTTTTTTCATAGTCCAAGAAGCATGCTGAACAACCCATTAGCCTCAGGTGGTTCTGGCTGCAGGAGGCGCTAACTCCTCCACTCCGTCACAGCATAGCGCCCTGTGGTTATCCTGCCATGTATCCCTCGGCAACTACCGAATTGTCACTGACAGGGGGCAGACATTCATCTTAAGAGTCAAATAAATATTTCAGAAAATGTTACAGTGGGTTTCATCAGGTCCCTTTTCTCAGGTGTATAAAATCAAGCACCTAGATTGTGATTGACTGCATGGTGCTTGATTAACCCTGTGGAAAGGGACCCGATGAAACCGATGAATATAATAAAATAAATGATATTCTTAGTTAACTGTAGTAAGATGTAGCTCAGTTGTGCATTTCAATGTTTTTCCATAGTCACTATGATGTGACAGACAAAGATAGGCCTGTGACTTGTCTTTGGTGGTTTGAAAGGAAGTTTTTCTCCTGGAAATGAGCCAACTGTGATGATATAGGGCTGTATGAGTGCAGAAGGTGTTGGTGAGATGACGTTTATTGAAGGTAATGGCACTAGGTCTTCTATAAATGTCAGTGAATCTTCTTGATATTCCAAAATACTGTCTGACAAGATGATTCTCGGTCCCCAAAAGCTAGCTGAAGAGGAACATTGTAGCATAGTGATTCAAAGCACACTGCTAAAGTCACATGATTTTCCAAAGTGAAAGTGAAAAATATGACCTTTTTTTCTATGACCTATACATACACTGCATGACAACACCTTGCATTGAACAATCCATTCAGTATAAGCAGCTGAAAACATGCCTCAGATGAATGAATGAATGTAGAACCATGTTCACAATGTGTGCAATAATAATCTGTAATTATATTTTAAAAAATTTGAGTTGGACATCTGGCAGGGGTCCAAATGTAATGCTCCAGCAGCTGTAACAGCCGAACGGCCAGGAAGGTGGGAGAGGCCTACGTCTCAGAGGCAACCTGAACAGATCCACAAGGAGCCTCTCCACCTGAGATTCAACCACACACACAATGACACTATTTAGTTTAAATACAACTACACAAACCTCACAAATAGTTGAGTTGAGATGACATGGAATACCATCATGTCCATCTCGAGGCCAGCATATATTAATTGCATCTCAACCACCTCAGCAGGCGCCTTCACGTTGTGAATGCTAATCAATGGTACCAGCACATTTGCCACAGTTCTAGAAAAAAGGGAGAGATACAGAAATAGAAAACATTTGTCAAAAGGAAAATAATAAATGAAAACAAAATAATAATAATAAAACAACTAAATCACATCACATCATTGTGTTGAGAGATTCTGTTCCCCATTTTAATTGCGTGATCCACACTGCCTCAATTAAATTACATTTTATTTATTTGTTTTGCGTAATGAACATATACTTACAGCTCAAGATCCAAGACCTGACCTAAACCCTCTTGTGCAAACAGTCAAGCGATGACAGAAAGGAAGATGACCCAAATGGAAGAGTCCATGGAGAGATATGAAGGTCAAAAAACTGCAAAGCAGGGAAGTTCAAGGTGTCCTAGATGGCCTAATTCAGATATATAATTCTTACAGACAATCCAGCCTTTCCTCTTGTATAATAATCCTATTTAGATCTTCATGCAATGGTGTTTTATCCTTGTGTGATCTATACTGCAGGGAATATATTTTACAAAGTTTAGTAGATGAATTCCTGTAGGCGATCCTTTCTTTATGGACTGAAGAAATGTGTCTATGGTTTTTCATTTCAGTTGTTCAATCATGTCACTTATTGATGATGCAGTTGAGGAGATGCCAGATGTTGGACATAGTCAGACCTTGAAAAAATACACCACGAAGACATATAATGACATACACATGTGAAAGCTCGGTGTAAGTGTGTTATGCATTTATAGCTTCAGTTGGGTGAAGACTTTAATCCTGGAAAGACTGTCTGTCTTCAGTAGCCTACTCCTGAAGCTTGTCCTCCTGATCCTGTGTTTGTGTGTAGACATCAGAATTTTTTGAGAGCACACACAGTAACTGACAGCTTGAGGAACATGAGCAGAAATATTCTGAACCCAAGATTATATAGTAAATATATTTAGAAAATAAATGCTGAAAGCTTGTTATGAACGTTGTATAGTCCTTGCTGGTCTGCTCAAAGTACATTTACTGAGAACTTCTTCAATGTGACTGCAAGGTGCAACCTAAAGTCTCATCATTGTTGAAGGTTATCATTTGTAGGATACCTGGAATCATGAATTTGTTTTCTTAAACTGCAAACCCTTCAACTGACCCAGCGAGTTCACATCCGTCAGCATACTGAACATCCACCAGGTAAACATGCAAGAGCCACAGCGCAAGGACATTGAAGAAGTTAAAAAAAGTGAACATGTGGAGGATCTCATGCTTTTCTGGATGGTCTGGATGTCCAATAGTCTGGATGAGTATGCAGCAATGAGAGAGGCTAGCTGAAACATCAATAACTATTCTTAGCTGACTGTGCCTCTGAAACGATCTGATAGATCCCAAACCACAAACCTAAGGCACCACGCTCACCACTCCATCGACAACTTGCATATGGCTAACAACCTGATTTTTTTTTGTTTTCTGCAGTTAATCCCTTCATCTTAATCTTGCTGACACCATCCCCTCAAACCTCAGCAATCAGCATCAACTTCATTCTATCACAGCTTGCCTCAGCATGGACCAGGATCATTCTGCTGGTCACATCAGAAACATCCATCCTTTCTACCCAACAACAACTGTCACCCTATTATATCTGAGAGGTTCACAGACTATTCAAGAGATTGAATCCCCGCAAAACAGACGGATGGACCTGGCTCTGTCTCATGTTCATCAACAACTTCAACACCTATGGAGACATGGATACTTGTTTCACATCCTCTGCCATAAGTAGTCAGTACTGTCCCCCCGAAAGCTATAGGGTCACAGGACTTAATGGCATTTGAGCACATCGTGCTATTCCACCTCACCATGACTGATCCACTTCTGGTTCGTGCAGTTTGCCCACCGGTTCAACACAGATCCACAGGCTCATGAACAAGACCCTCCACTTCATCCTCCAGCAACAACTCCAGGATCCTCCAAGTAACAACTCCAGGATCCTGTTTGTGGACTTTCAGCTTCATGTTCAGCTATCATTCTGTCAACCCTCTTTCCCAGCTAAGACTAATGTCTGACTCCATCTGCTCCATCACTTTGTGGTACGCTGCAACTGCCGGGGACAGGAGCAGAGTGCAGTGTTTTGCTCTGCCTAGAGGGTGATTGGTTGCAATCATGCCATTGTCCCAGTCAGGACCTTGAAGCAAACAGGGAAGATCATGGCATACCCCTTCCACTCATGACAGAAACTTTTTGACAAACTTATTTCTGGCAAGGCACTGCAGTCCATAAGAATCAAAACCTAGAGCTGTTTCTTTCTGATGGCATCAGTCTCCTCAGCAACACCCAGGTCACCCAAGCAATTCAAAGTCCTTATGAAAACATCCTTGGCAGTAAAGCTTTTTCTGATGAGTTGTGATACTGAAAACACAACTTCAAAATGACACGATTCCAATGACTTCACACTAGCAACAACACCTTTTCTATTATTTTAGCATTTAGGCTACTTTATTTGTTAACCCGACTATAAATCCAAAATTGGAGATGGTAGTGTTAAGCCTGTCTATTTATGGCTATTTTGTCTATGCTTCCCACACTGACACAAGTGGTCCCAGATAGATGCCCATGGACAACATGAACTGTTTCAAGAAAAAAGGTCAGGGGAGAGCAGTGCCCCAACAAACTGTGCATTGTGTCTAGTATTCCATTGCTAAATGGAATGAAATGAAATGAAATGAAATGAAATGAAACAGACACATAATGGAACTCTGTTTGAGGATGCTGCAGTCTTGTAATTTTGTGGAGCACTTGTGATGTTGTGTAGGTTATTGGTCTGTGATTATGGTGAGATGGTTGGGCGTTGCCGTTGTTGGTGCTGCTGTTGCTATCAACGTTTTCTGTCTGATGACTTCTGCACAGCACAGGGCACACATGTATTAGCCTCGTGTGATAGCCTGGTCCAGACTCCAGACATTCATTGTGGTAGCCTGGGTCTACATTTGAATTACTCAAATAGGCCTATTAGCCTATCTCACGTAAAAATGGCGTCTTTCGACTTTCCTTTCCGGTCGCTGGAGCTAAACTTCCGGTCAGGGTAATAGCCGTTCATAGTGAATGACCACGGGGGAGCAGAGAAGCTAGAGGTGGTGTAATAAAACTCTGTGAACCGGTATCAAACAAAAATGTCCCGCTTTTAGCTTTCGTACATTTCTCCTTGATGTGGACCGTCGAAGAAAATGGATTCAAGCCACGAAGAGAGAGGAGGGAACACTATTTAACGTCTATAATGTCACAGTTGTTTGTAGCATAGCATTTTCGTATTAGCGACCTGTTCGGAATAGCTAGCTTCTAACGTTAGCGCTTTAAGTAAAGCCAGGTAGAGTTAAATAAGACAGTGCCTTGTGTTTGTTCAACGGTCTCTGACACAACCCAAGCCAGGACGTCTGTTTTCACGACGACAACGAGGGACTGAGGTTGTTTGAGAAGTCCAACCGTGTGGAAAGGAAGATGTTGCTGTTGCTAGCTTAGCTAGCTTTGCTTCGGACAACGAACAACGAACGACCGTCCCGGTAAGTTTTGATCAACATTGAGTAGCGTTAAATGAATTGGCAAGGAGATAAATAGCCAGATGTACATTTGCAAATATATTATGTTTGTTTGGAGGTTTTTATTGGCTCTGTGCACTAGATATAGACGAACTTCCGTGTTTGTCTTATGGTTGGCGAACGTGTTTCTTGCCGTCTCTTCGTTGTCATAGCTGTCAGAAAAGCACTGACTAATGAGCACTTCAATCATACCAAAACGTAAGAAATACAATGCATGCAACTGTGTTTTGAGCTCCTTAAAACCATGGGCGACAGCTGTGTGCCAGTTTGCTCGGTTTCAGGTCGATTTTAGCTTCCAGCTTTTTTCTGAAAACACCACCCTGTGTGTGCACGGAGGAGGGCAGGATTTCGGTGCCTGCTAACGTTACACGTTAATACAATTGCTTTTTGACATCGGGACTTTGTCTCTATCTAGTGTACAGAGCCAATAAATTGCCCTAAGTAACAAAGCAAAGATATTCATGGGTTTCATTAGGTCACTTTCGACAGGTGTATTAACGCAGCAATCATAATCTAGGTTGATTTGATACACCTGTGGAAAGAGACCTGATGAGACCCATGAATAGCTAGAAATGTTAGCTCGGTTTAGACAGCATATTGTGTTAGTGTGTTTTTAAAACTAAAGCCTACCTTACACTGACAGACTTTAACAAGATTTGGGAAAGATTCTTGAAAGATTGTAGTCTTTTGAGTAGTTTGAATGAGGGGCATACGTTAAAAGACTACAATCTTTCAAGAATCTTTCCCAAATCGTGTCAAAGTCTGTCTGTAAGGTAGGCTTAAAGCGAGAGATTATTCCATACACGTATAGTTAATACATATTTACTGAAACACATATTCTTGTGGTGGTATGTGACACAGCACTCATAATTTACTGTCCTCATTAATTAGCATTGTTGCTTACAGTTTTTCTCTACTTGTTTATGTGCTTGCATCAGGTGCATTGGATGCAGCTCACACGAGGATAAAGGAACTGGAGGTGCTTGTGTTGACGCGTGAGTATTTCTACTTCCCTGCTCTTATGCATACACACACCCATACACTCCCACAAAATCATTGACACATCACTCCCAAGTCCCAACCATCACTGATCTTCATCACTCACAGTGTCTGCAACGTGCACACAAAATCATCAGGGACCACACACATCCCAGTCATGGACTGTTCTCCAACCGCCCGTCTGGGAAACGTTACAGGAGCCTAGGAGTTGCACCAGCAGGCTCAGAAACACCATAACACTGCTTAACACCAAGACCCACCACTAGCCCCTGCCCCCCTCTCCCTTGCACATGGACTAGAGATGGTCTGACTACCGATGATAACTGCCCTTTATCAAATGCACCTCATCAATGCACTATTATACAGAATTCTGTTAATATGGACTGTCTGATTACTCTATGCACTTTATGTACATAATGAATCAAGATGAATTTGGTGTTTTATCTATATGTATACTGCTATAAAGAAAATAAGCACTTTTTAATGATTGCACTACTGGTTTGATACTAAACTGCATTTCGTTGTACTTACTTTTGCAACGACAATGAAGTTGAATCTAATCTAATCTAATATGTGAAGTTTCTAGAAATAATCACTGAATCCAAAATCAAGAAAATCCATGGGAAAATACCAAATTGAACAAGAGATGCATGCATGTATGCACACACACATACACATTATTGAAGAAATGTTCATAAATGTGGAAATGATAAAAACTTACATGAATGTGGAATGATAAAAAAAAGTCTAATTTGTCTTTCAGGACATCAATGAGGGTAATTTGTCTCACCAAGTCCTCCCCTCGGAAATGTCTGACTTGGTGTCAGTGACTGTCACACCAGGGAAGGGAAGGCTAGTGACCACAAGCTAACCTTGCTCCCAGATGGATCACAACAAAGCCACAGAAGAAACCTTGACCTGCCAGAGATCCACGTAGTGATCCACGTACTCCAGCCCCTGCCTCATAGCTGTGGTTTGCCATGTTTCCTTGAGGATCCTCCCTGCCAACCACTGCCGGGTCTTATTCCCCCTGGCAACAAGGACTTCATGACTTGCTTTCTTTGATCTTTGAGCCTGCTCTCTTCACAAGTGGCTCAGAGTGTACATACATACATACATATATATAGATAATTGGGTTATAGTTTGTTCATTGTGTTCATTTTGTGTGTACTTTTCTATGTTTTGTATTTCTATAATGTCCACACGTTTTTCAATAAAACATGTGTCTTGTTGGTACTTTGACACTAACCTTTGTAGCGCATACCGTATAATGTAGATCTCACTTTGCAGCTTCCCAATGTTTTTTTAAATGACCAACTGGTGTAGTTATGTTTACCTGAGCGCATGGCTTGTGCAACAATGTGATCACAAAATTCTCTACCAGCAGCACACAAAATAGCATATCCTCCACGGTCTTGCTGGCCGAAGTTAGTGTCAGTAGTAGTGGGGTGAGTGGAACATATTAGCAAAAGTCTCTGAACCTGAACTCGTGGAACAACAACTAAAACTCTAGTGAAAGAAATAAGAGATTTGTCTTGCATAGTGTTGCAACAATTTGCCCATTAGGTGTGTTTCAATGTGGAGATGTTTTGGATACCATACAAATGATGACCATATTAAGGACAGACAGGCACACAAGGCACTTAAAAAATGATATACCTGCTTGGCGTTTTAAGCTTGCCTTTTAGGGACACTCGCAAGTTAGGCTCCCTATTGTAGACTACTGTTTAGCCTACACAGGAAGGTGCATATTAATACTGCAAGATACTCTAAGTCGCCCAGGTCTTAGACATTGTTGCACGAAATGTGTAATCAATCAACTAGGCTTCAGTGATGTTTAACAAGAAACACGGGGTAAGTTATAGCTATTGTTATAGCTATTAGGCTATTGATGCATGCTCTAGACAAGTCGTTTTGATGGAGATGCGTATGTAAACAATAGTTATTTCGGTAATGGTTATTTCCCTGACAGATTCAATGTTTAAAACACCTTGTTTGCGGCTCCTCGATCTTTCTAAGAGATCGGTAGCACAATGATCTCACAACGTCAGGCCTACTACTTTGAAGACCATACAAAGATATGCACATAAAATACTTTATAATTTCGTTACACAGCTTTATTGAAGTGCAATACAAGCTATGGGTTTTGATCTGACGTTAGCCATGTAGCTAGCTGACATCAACATTACCTTCACAACTATACAGATTGTTCATGGAACGGTTTATATCCACAATCCAATATTGAACGTGTAGTAGAAGTACATGATACTTGTTTCGTTACGCTGCTTTATTTAAGTGCATTTACAAGCTGGTGTGTCTTATATTATATCTAGTAGCCTATCTGGCTATCTGGTATTAGCCGTCTAGCTAGCCGACTGACCTTTACCTTCATAATTATATAATTGTACATGGGACAATTTATATCCCCGGTCCAGTTTGGATCGCTTAGTTTTCGTGTGGAGTTCCACAATTTCCTCCACCTGTGATAGACTTATCTTTTGAAAATGCCGCAAATTCCTTGTAAACTTGTACATCGCTCCGATTACATTGGACTCTCCATAAGACAGTGTTGACCGGAAGTAGCACGACACCTAGCGAATATTCAAAATGGCGGCGTGATATAGGCTAATTCCATGCAATAGGTGAAATATCATTGGACAGTATAGGCCTAATAGCCTGTTCAACGTTGAACATTCAAAAACATTTCAATTTGGTTGATCAGTCTTGAAAAAAATGCAGCTGTTGATCTGGCTTCAAACACTTCTAAACTGCACTTGTTTTTTAGTGAGTGCACATGTTTAGACCTAAAAGAATATGTAAGTGGTAGGCCTACCTCCCGCCAATGACCGTTACAGCCACCGGGAACTTTATTTCAAAACTTTCTAGTGGAAGAAAATGCCTCCCCCTCGCTGAGTGAAGGTATTAAAAATGAAACAACCCGGTCGCACATTCATGTTTACAGCTGATGTCCCTGGTGTTTGCGCTAAGCATAGAGAGATCCTCCCCATCGCTTTTGGTCTTTTGGTAGTGTCCAAACATACAGGGATTTTTTCACGCCGGTCAAGATGGCGGCGGTGCCGAGGGAAAGCAGCCGCTCGGCATGAACATTTTTTATTGAATATTCAGTAATTCTCTGTGGGAATCGGACTTCGTATATACGTATTCACTTGGGTAACAATTTTGAATCAGTTCCAACCTGATTTTAAATATTTCATTTATAATTCATTCATCATGTTAAAATGGTATTGCTAGTTGTCGGTCATCTAGCCTAGCTAACGTTAGAAATCGCCGGAGAAAGTACTGTAGAATGGGAGAGAAGCTAGAACTGAAGCTAAAATCGCCGGTTGGAGCCGAAGCAGCGGGTTATCCTTGGCCATTACCAGTATATGTAAGTATTCGGTTTGTCGCTCTCTATATTCTCCTAAATCACAAAGAAAGAATCGACACATAATTGGGGTGATCCGGGGTAACTGGTTGACAAGCTAGCTAACGACCTATCCGAGCTAGGTTACTGTTCCATTTCACATCGAGTGAGAGAGAGATGTAGTCATGGTCAACCTAGCTGTGTAGTCCCTACAACGTTCACCATACAACACGATGTCGAGTGTATTTTGTGCTGTACAGTTTAGTCGTGTGAAGTGCACGCTGATTCCATCAGTTTATGCATGAGGGAAACTACTACTGTTTAGTTAACATTGCACGTGTCTGAGTAACGTTAGCTCCCTTGTAGGCAACCGAATCTTTAGCTTGCTGATTGATAACGTTAGTTATGGTGTCTGACCTTTCTCTCTAGCTTTCTAGTGAGGCTATTCACTCTTTCAATCGCTTCTATGTGAATATAATCGTTAACTTACCCTAGCTTACTAATGTGATTCTAATGTCTAGAGGCTGGAGTTTGGGATTTGATCGATACATTTGATTAAAGGAAATGGCAAATGTTGGTAATTACTTAGTGTCAAATGAAACAAAATATAGATCGTATGGGCAAATGCCTAAACTGATTTAAAGACTAATTTGAAAGATACGCTGGCAAAACAGGCTCTTACTGGTTCGTCAATCAAGTTTAGACACCTGACAACATACTTGCGAGTCGCTGGATTGTTGACGATCTAGTTTATCCATAAAAGTCACCCGGACGAGGGTGAGCTAGTTTTATCAGTGGACGTGTATTCACAGTCACTACAAAGCTTAACTACAATAACCGACGCTAACCTGTTATATTGCCTTTTCGTCGGCAGGCAACTATACTTTGAACAAAAGATGCCCATGGTATGAATCCCATGGGTAACATTCGCTAGTTAGCTAGCGGGTCGTAGCTGGAGATGTATTCTGTCATATCTCAATGATTCAATGTTGTTGTCTCCTGGTTTGTGGAACGTCAACATTATACTTGCTGTCTTGTCGAATATCGTCACAGCATGAATGTCATGTTTTGTGTATTTGGTGATTGTAGCACTTTCAACACAATAACGTTAAACGTCTAATCAAACGTTAGCCTACTTGTCTGTCATAGGTTTCTACTTGGCTGGCTAGGTGCCTAGCGTTAACGTTACCCAACGTTAGCAGAAACAAATCTCTTGATACTTAAACTCAGTAGGCTAAGCTAGCAGATTTGGCTAACGTGAAGTGGATCAAGCCAAAGCGACAGAATAACAACCAGTCACAAAGCTAGCATGCTATCCTACTAGATTCTAGTTGTATCACTGTCTGCACAAATAAGGAAACAAACAGTTCTCTTCAAGAAATACAGTAACATCGTGTAATAACATTTGGTAACACATCGACTGCTTTACAATAACAGTCGTTTACATTTTGTGTTTGTGGTTTGAAACGTTAGCTTTGAAGTGGATTGAGGGTATGGCTGATAGCGTTACTTTAGCAATCGAGGAAACTGACAACACGGAACAAAGTACGATTATAACCTTATAGATAATGCAATTATCTTGTGGATTGGCTTCCATTAACTTGAAGCATGTGTGGTGGGGATTTTTATTTTGCTAATGTTAGCTGTCTGGCTACCTAACGTTACCCCATCGCTGCGAGTCAGCAGATGTTTTGTTTTGCTCTGGTAGTCAATACTGGTGATGGCACTCCATTGTCGAGCGGGGAGATTAGATCAAGGAAAGATATGTCAGTCGTAATATTTATCACTGCTTTTGTAAATTAATTGATTTGTCCGAAGTGCATTCTCGACCGAACGCATAAACCAACGACTTGCTTCGTTGTAACTAGTAGGGCTTTCCCAGGCGACCCATTGTTTACATAGCAAGCATAGCACTCCTATGTCCTGTTGTCGGGTCTGAAAGCTGCCGGAGGTATGCCATACGAAGCAGCGATATTTCAAACATATCAGTTAAGATAACACTGTCAGACATTGTGATGTATATTGTTCGCATATAGTAGTAAGTGATATGATTTAGCGACTGTGGTTACCTTGAGCAACCCCGCTGAAACCTAATTATGGCTGGCGGTGTTTGCCGAATAGTCGTACCAGCGAATGTCCCCTCTGTTAAACAAAGCAACACATTCGTGCTTTAGGTGCAAAGAGTGAGGTATGAGATTAGATGCATCATTCCATGCCACAGTGTGGTGTTCCTCATTGGGAACACATGTTTATCCCTTGTCTCAGACCTAATGTGTTTGTAAAGAGCTCTTGCCTGCAGCTAAGGAATGCTAAGTGAGAGGGAGACTGCCGAGTAAAACCACCCCAAACAGGAAAATGGGTGTGCGCTGTGAAGAAGAAATTATAACCATGCTCAAGTCCTGTGGGATGACTGGTAATAGAGTTACAGAATTCTTGAATGAAGAATGGTCTTGTTGAAGTTACTGCAACCCTAATGTGTGAAACTGAAGGGGTTTCTGTGGGCAGGAGCACATTCCATGAATAGTTTTTTCCCCTCCGTGGAAGTAGTTCTTCATTCCAAGATTCAATGTAAGGCATTTGGTAGAGTAGTGTGGTAGCCATATACTGAATGGTTTTTCCTATGGTTTTTGGTTGTTACCTTTATGAAACTGTTCTAAACTGTTTTATTACATGCACTTATGTGCAGGTTCTTTCATGTATCAGTTGTATTTTGTTATACATTCATTTTAAAATGTATAGTGTGTGTGTGGTCTACAACATCATTCTTGGAACGCGCTGAAGCTATAAGTGCAGGAAGTGGTACCCGATTTGAAGGAAAAAGTGGCACACTGTAGGAGTGAATGAAAGGCTGAGGCTTTTTTTTTTTCTTCAATAGGAGCATGTGTGTCTCAGCTGTGGCCTCTGCAGTTGCACACTCATAGCCTCCACAGGCAGTCATACGTTACTGGCATCGAGTCAGTGAAGACAGACGCGAGTTTCACACTGTACGTATAAAAAAGAAAACCGCTTGAGGTTTAATGGAGAAAGTGGAGGTGTGTCTCTACTGCCTGTGGTGTGGTTAGTGTCTGCTGCCTTACGCACTCATGCAGGAAAGCACGCGAGGGTGCTGTGAATGCGACCGTGCTCAAGCAGACGAACCCAGCCCAGCATCATGTCAAGGCTTTGGCCACTGATAAGACCAGTGCTCCAGAAACAGCCACTCCCATGGAAGTACACACAGCGGAGGTTGTCCGATCAGACACAGACAGACTGCGCTTGGGTCCATGGAACTGTTTTGTTTAAATTGCTCAATAGGTAAGCGGTCCAGAGTGACTGCAATCTCATAGCATTGGAAGGGTTTTAATACATATGCTGTAATTGTTCACAACCTTGCATATGGATAAAATGCCTTTCCTATACAGGGAGGCTACACCGAGCATGTAACTCAAGCGTTTAGTTTGCAGTGAATCAGCCACAACAATTAATTTCCACTATAGTCAATAGAATTGACCTCATCAGATGTTACAATGGCACATACATCCAAAACAATGAGGCCAGTCCTCTAAAGCTATTATTACGCTATGCACACTGAACTCTAAGTAGTGCACCAGGTGTAGCCTCCCTGTTAGAGTGGAGTGCATACATGGAGTGTATCTATAAAGTTTTGTTTCTCCGTGTCTCTCCTACACTGCATAAGAGCTTTAAGACCAGTCTGTGAGGTAGCCATGCAAATTCACTGATTCCCAGCCCACACTTTATCTTCAATCAATCCGCAGACCTCAGTCATCTGCAACTGCTTCCACATGATGGACTCCTCTCCCCCAGTGCCTTCTTTTGGAACCCTTTGTGACCCAGTCTGACCCTACTGTTCTCTTTTTTTTTTTAACCTACCTTGCAGTTCGTGCCTGTATTGCAACTGTTTTCGGTCTCCTGCACAGAAATGAAAAACATCATTACCTCTGCCACCGCCACCACCCACATCCCAGCAGATGTGAACTTTCCCCTTACTTAACCAGATAAGACCGAAGTCTGTGAAGCGAATGCATTGACGTGTCGAGACAGACTGTGGCCCGCACACGCACTGATAAGCACAAAGCAGAGAGTCTTCAGTCTACCGAGCTCTGTCTCACACGGGAGGATGGTCACGCGAGCCAGGAATGCGTCAGGGCCGAGTGCCGTCGTCATCTGGCAAGGCGTGGTGAGGGGAGGGGAGGACAGCAGTTTGGTGGAGGGAACGTAGTGGACAGGAATTTCTTGCCCTTTTTGTTTTTCGGATGAAAGAGCGCTGCTGACGTAATGGTTAGTCACGTATTCTGTGGGCTGCATAGTAGCAAGGTGTAGTCTCCTACACACAGACACACGCCTTCGACTGTGACTCATGTGCCCAGTGGTGAGGAGGTGTGTGTGTGTGTGTCAAATCCGGAATACGCCACTCACGACTTTACTCATTTAAATAAGGCAGAGAGAGGTGAAGGGAAGGAGACCAAAAGAGAAAGCGGGTCAGATTTGGTTGTCATGGTTTCTTACTCACTTTCTATTTCTTTCTCTCGTTCGCCCTCCCCCTCCTTTGGGTGTTTCTTTTCTCAGCCAGAGTTTATTTTTAGCTGCTGCACTAGTGTTGCTGTGCGGCGTGAGTGTGTCAGCCTGCGTGCGTGTGTTTCTCTGAGCGTGTGTGTGCGTGTGTGGGTGAATGTGTAGGAGCAGGAACACCTCCCACTCACACTGACGACACAGTTTGCGCGTGTGTGTGTGTGCTGCTCACATACCCTGCACTCTGTGTCTGCAATGGCCTCCATTTTGAGATGTGGGTGCCGTGATCTCAACCCTGCCCTTTTCACGACCCACATGAGCTGCAGCCTCGGTGACATGAGCAGACTTGAGACCTTGGAGTCGGTACTCGCTCTACTGAGCATTAGCCGTTTGAAACCGAGCCGCTCTTAATCTGTGTCTGTGTTTCCTGGCAAGGCTGCCAAAGCGTGTGCAAATGCAACGGTTTGATTTCAAATAGGATGTGTGTGTGTGTGTGTGTCTGTTTGCAACTGTGTGTTTGTGTGTGTATGGTGTTCCCGCGGCAATGTTGCGCGGGAACCCAGTGACACTCCCCAGAGGAGGAGTCTTGCTGTGGCAGAGCACCGCTGTTCAGCTGAGGACAGGCTCTGAGGCTGGAGCGGGCAGGAAGGGGCCGGAGGAGGCTGGCTGGAGCCAGCGGTGGTGGTGTGGGGCTCGTGCAGGAGCTGAGCACAGCCAGAGGGAGAGGGAGGAGGAGGAGGAGGAGGAGGAGGGGGGCTGGACTTGGCTGGAGCTGGAAGAAAGGGGTTGGATTTGGACTGAGGCACGCAGGAGGGGTCCTAGCCTGGCTGCTCAACAGCAGCAGCAGCGGCACCAGAAAGTAGGTCATTGGGTCAGGCAGAGCGGGAAGAGAATCCTGCGGAGCAGCTCGAGAGTGAACTCGATGCACTGCCTTCTCTCACTCGCTCCATATTCAGCTTTAGAGGTCCACCCATTCCAGTGTACCCTCCTCTTCCTTTCTCTCCTCTTCCTCCATCTCCTCACCCTCCTCTTCTTCACTGCTTCTCCTCATTTCCAACCCCCCCCCCCCCCTTCCTACTCTCTCATTTTACAGTTTCCTTTACCACAAGCACAAACAGGCTCACTGACTCCAGTGTTTTCCCACAGGTCTAAAACTTACTTATGTTGACATGGCAATCCTGCTTTACAAATATTGCACTCCAATGAGAGAGGGGGAAGTAGGGAGAGAAAGAGAAAAAAAACAAAGAACGTGTGTCGGAGGAAAGTAAAGCCAGTGTGACCAAAGCATTCTGCTCAGCCTAGCGTGATGTTAGCACAGCAGGTGTACCAGAGCATATGGGCCATGTCACTCAACTGCCCTGCAGGCCTTTGCTTTGATGGATTGGGATTTTGTCATGCCTGAGGTGTTAAAGGGATAGTTCGGGTTTTAAGACACGAAGTTATATGGGTTCCCCGTCAGCAACGTTGTGCATCAGCACTGACTTACCCCCCGACAGCGTCCTGTGAGCCGAGATCCAGCCGGTTTTTGATCGTTTTTGATGCCGGACTATTTTCTTCAGCAAGTTTCTGGGGTCACGAAAGTAAAGTGTTTTTCTTCTCAAAACCATATGCGTTCAACAGAGTGATATATTTGCACCACAAAAACGTTGTCCAGCTGTCAGTAGCGCGCAGTGATAGGAATCGCGAAAAATAAGTAAGTGATAACGAGGTTTGAATTTTTCCTGGACAACGTTTTTGTGGTGCAAATATATCACTCTTTTGAACGCATATGGTTTTGAGAAGAAAAACACTTTACTTTCGTGACCCCAGAAACTTGCCGGACTACTTTCTTTAGCATCAAAAAACGGCTGGATCTCGGCTCACAGGACGCTGTCGGGGGGTAAGTCAGTGCTGATGCACAACGTTGCTGACAGGGAACCCATATAACTTCGTGTCTTAAAACCCGAACTATCCCTTTAAGGTGAGGTGAGGACTGGGAGTCGACCCGTCCACACCTGTTTTAAGGACTCCAAGGTCCAAACTTTAGTGACGCTATTCCCACGCTCCATTTCTCATCAACCACCATGATCTGTTTGGCATCAACAAGCAACATGAGCAATGTGTGACATGCAAAGTAAGAGGAAAAATTTAATGCCACACTTTGTTTTCTCTCATCTGTTTGTTAATTGGTCCTTTTCTCGCTGCCAAATGTTGGGACCTGGAGGAAGGCGGCAATGCATTTCACTTGCAGCGTGCATATGTATACTCATTAGTATGACTGCATGCTAGGCCTATTCATTTCAAATTTGAATGGCGATGTGGGAGAATTTGATCCATCAATGGCAATAGCATTGACATCTAGCATTGTTTTTGATCCGGTAGCCTTCACACCAAATAGGAACCACAGTTTGTAATAATGAGAAGAAGAAGAAGAAGAAGAAGAATATGCTTTATTACAGAGAGTGCACTTTCATAGAGAGTGTGCACTTCAAAGTGCTTTACATTTGGATCATTTAACTCCACACTTGAGTTGGTGTACCCCTCACTTGTCAGTTCAACTCAGACACAGTACCTTGGTCACCAGGGTTCACACACCGAGCTAGGAAATCATTGACATATTATTGACTGCTCGTTCAGTTTGTTTTTGTTCACGTTCACGGGAATTAACCCCAGTCTGCACCAAATATACCAGAGTATTAAGAACCCTAGTGGTTGATGTTCTCATCTTTCATCAATTGCATTTGTTCATTTTACCTTTCAACAGTGTCAACAGACATTTTCCTAAATGTGTGTGTCACGTTTTGTCTCTTGTCTACTCTTGGGAGTCACATTTTTCTACCCAGCTGCAACATCGGGCGATTTCATTCACGCTGCTAAGGCAGTCTGGAAACTACCGCCCTAATTTTGGCCTGAGATAGGGGACCAATCACAGAACAGGGAGGAAAGCAAGACGATGATGAGCTATGCACAGACGCATTTGATAGACCCCCAATGAACGGATCTGCGCTTTTTTTTTTTCCAAATACAAGAAAATGAACGGTTGGTTGCCAGACCACGTCTCATTTGAGAAGTGGTAGGCGCTAGCCAGCTAACGTCGGGCAGCTCCAGTTAAGCAAGTGGTATGCTCCACTGTGCACTTTACTGCACATCAGATAAGTGTGTCATTGCCATGCGGCCCCATATGTTGGGAGGCACAGGAACACCCCTGCATGCCATGTTGATGACGCGATTCTTCTAATCACATGCCATGTGCAGGATACACAGACGCAGCCCTTAGAACTGCTGGGCCACAACCGCCTTCAGCAAACCTCTGTAAAACACCGTGCAGAGATTTTCTCATGTCCTTGATGGAGGTGTGGGTGTGGGTGTGTGGGGAGAGAGAGAGATGACTTGCTTTGATGCTGCTCTGTTTTGCTAGTCTGTGTGGCCTGGCAGGTTCCGAGGGGTAGGAAATGAGTTGATGTTGACGTCTAACTGTCAGGAGAGTCGTTTGTAACCTTCCCCTCCTCCTCTCTTTCTTCAGGACAAACACCATGATGCTGCGCACGAGATCATCGAGACCATCAGGTGAGTGACAGCCTCCTTACTCTCATGGGCCCCTTCTCAACGTCTCCTTCATCCTCGATCCTCCGGCTCGTTCCCACTGATCCCTAAAGAAAACTGGATAGACATTCCCATTGTTGCCGCCTCATCATTCTTTATAAATCAGTGGGAACGAGCCTGAGGACCGAGGAAGGAAGGAAGGATAGATAAAAAGACCAATGAGAAGAGCCTATTGTCATCTGATCTGTCCTTGGAGGTCCATCATGTCTGATGGCTGTCTCTCTCTCCTGTCCATCTGCAGGTGGGTGTGTGAGGAGATCCCTGATCTTAAGCTCGCCATGGAAAACTATGTTCTCATTGACTACGACACCAAAAGGTGAGTTTTTGGGATAATTCATCAGAGGTGTTTGTTCCTAGATAGAAGATTTAAAGATAGCCCACACATAACAATGCCATCTTTGAAGACCTGTACACCAACTGTCCCTGTAGTTGGTGACTTGAGTGTGGAGTGTTTTTGTGGATCGTTTTCTGTTTCTGTTCTTTCCTGATCAATTGTTTTTGCTTCCTGCAGCTTTGAGAGCATGCAGAGATTGTGCGACAAGTACAACCGGGCCATCGACAGCATCCACCAGCTGGTGAGCCCACACACACACACACACTCACACCCATGCTCACACTTATTCCTACTGGGGAGCAGGAACCTGACACCTAGGCTCTTGCTGTCAAAACACCAGGCCACTGGTAGCAGCCTCCTGTGCAGTGTTAGTTTGTCTGCTCCACTCTCTCCCTGGCAGTGGCCTGTTGGAGTCGCCTTCCCTGCAGTGCAGGATGGAGCCGCTGCCAGCAGAGCAGAGAGTTCTCACACAGAAATGTGAAGATCCCTTACCGTCTGCCTATTTCAGGACTGTCCACACACACACACACACACACACACAAACACACACACAAACACACACACACACTCACTCACACCCTCTCTCTTAAAGCTCCTGCACAACCCTCATCGCCTGTAAAACTTGTCAACGGCCAACAGGCATCTGCAGTTTTGCCTTTTAAGAGCTGCCGAGGGCCTTAGAAAAAAAATTGTGAATCCCCCATGAGCCATCTTGCATTTTCCATGTCAGAATAAATAGTCCGTCCGTCCCTCCACCCAGAAGAGGGTGAGCTTGTCACAGGCCCACTGGGGGATTTCCCATCTGCACCACCCGTGTACTCCGATTTCTTCCTGTTTCTTCCTGCATTTCTGACTTTGTGATTATTTGTAACTGATGATCGTGTGTGTGTGTGTGTGTGTCTCCTCACAGTGGAAAGGCACCACGCAGCCCATGAAGCTGAACAAGCGGCCGTCGAACGGGCTGCTGCGGCACATCCTGCAGCAGGTGTACAACCACTCCATCACCGACCCCGAGAAGCTCAACAACTACGAGCCCTTCTCGCCCGAGGTGTATGGCGAGACCTCGTTCGACCTGGTGGCGCAGATCATCGACGAGGTGGAGTTGATGGAGGACGACACCTTTGTGGACCTTGGCAGTGGTCAGTTCAAATGGTCTTCCAAGCTGCCAAAGAGCCATTTCCCTGTGATATATAAAGCTATAATTCCCGGTGAACTGTACACACAGTGTTTGAATAGCCCTGTTCTATGCTCCGTCGTTGCAGGTGTGGGCCAGGTAGTGCTACAGGTTGCCGCGGCGACCAACTGTAAACACTACTTTGGAGTGGAGAAAGCAGAGACCCCTGCCACTTACGCAGAGGTACATTGACCTGAATTTACACAGTATACTGACCTCCCGTCACACCCGCGCGCTTCAGTGAAGTGCACTTCAAAGTGTTTTCATACTGTGGAACGCGGTCGTGAATGACTTCACTCTTGACTTCAATGACTTCACTGTGTTTGTGCAGGCAATGGACAGGGAGTTTAGGAAGTGGATGAAGTGGTATGGGAAGAAGCACGGAGAGTACACGGTGAGCGACCACCTCTGCACGTGCATTTCTGAGCCACTAATCAGAGGGACTTCCTCCCGTAATCATCCATGCGTGCGTGCAGCCTCTGTGTACTCATTGTTTTCTGTGTTTACTCTCCAGCTAGAAAGGGGGGACTTCCTCTCAGAAGAGTGGAGAGACAGGATAGCCAACACAAGGTAGGAAGTCCTCGTCTTCCTCTTCCTCTTATGTCACCTCGAGCGTAATGGCAGTGTGTCTTCACCAGTAAAAGTGCTAGAGGAGATTTTGTCCAAGATAAGCTAGCGCAGCAAACATACAGCTTTCAGATCGATCGAGAATTTCCCATCTGAGGGTGTTTAATTCAGTGATTGATTTGTGTTGTTCATGGTGTCACTGTGGAAGTGTGAGATCTGATTTTCTCTCTCTCTCTCTCTCCCTTCTCACCTCCTCAGTGTTATTTTTGTGAATAACTTTGCCTTCGGTCCGGAGGTGGACCACCAGCTGAAGGAGCGCTTTGCGAACATGAAGGAAGGTGGGTGGCACTGGAGCTGGGGGAAAAGGCTCCTCCTCGCAGCCTGTCTGTCTCGTGTGCTCCGGCCAAATTCACTTACCGCCAGCACTTTTATTACCACCCTTTCGCCTCATGTGACTGCAATCATATCCGTTTCCAAAGGAGTGAGAAGTGCAGGGTGGAGCTCTGCTGTATGCTGAAGATTATGGGCCGTTCACACTAACGAGGACCGCAAAAAAAGAGTCGCCCTAGACAATGACGATGACATATATAATATATAACAATTTGAATAACGTCGTCCACACAAGGATAACCCCATGCAAAATGGTGGTGTTAGGTATCACTTTCAGAGCCATTCGAGAATTGAATCAGAATCCATCAAATCTTAGACATCACATTCACTAACGTGATTAGAGACTTTCCTCATTGTTTGTATTGTTGTCCGTGTGTGCTAATATCGTTAGTCATCATAGTTATCTTCATAGTTATCGTTCCTGGTGTGAATGGCTCTTTATACTTTGTGCCCTTTGATGGGTTTGGTCTGTCCATCAGTGATAATCACCT
Source organism: Sardina pilchardus (assembly GCF_963854185.1). Classification (NCBI taxonomy): domain Eukaryota; kingdom Metazoa; phylum Chordata; class Actinopteri; order Clupeiformes; family Clupeidae; genus Sardina; species Sardina pilchardus. Next base: position 6,486,173 of record NC_085008.1, read on the forward strand.
TCAGTATCTTAGCGACATGTGCCGTGCTGGTCCTGATTTAGGGGGCTGTGAGGCTGCCTGTGCTGTGTACTTGCTGTCTAACAGTCATGCACTTTGTTTGTCGTTTGTACAGGTGGAAAAATTGTATCCTCAAAACCCTTTGCACCTCTCAACTTTAGAATCAACAGCCGAAACTTGAGTGGTGAGTGGAGAGGGGGGGGTGCTGTGGTCAATGTTGTGTTGCCATTGGGTTAGGAGCTAGAGTTTAATGACTATTGTTTTTTTCTCTCCCTCCCTCTCCCTCTCTCTCTGTCTTTCTGTCTGTCTGTCTCTCTCTCTCTCTCTCGTGTGTGTGTGTGTGTGTGTGTGTGTGTGTGTGTGTGTCAGACATTGGCACAATAATGCGAGTGGTGGAGCTTTCCCCCCTTAGGGGCTCGGTGTCCTGGACTGGGAAGCCGGTTTCCTACTATCTCCACACGATAGACCGCACCATAGTGAGTCTCTGTGGCCCTCTCACTCATGCATCCTAATCCTGTGTGTCCATGCAGCGCTAATAGCTCTGCTCTGTCTTATCACACTCTAATCATGGCGCTGTGTCTTGTCTTTTGCAGCTTGAAAACTATTTTTCTAGTCTCAAAAATCCTAAACTCAGGGTGAGTCTATCGTTCTTCTTCGTCTACCTCTTGTAGTATTGATGATGATGATGATGATGATGTCTTTTTAGCATGCACGTCTCACGTGTTATCTCTGGCTGGAATGTTTAGTTGGTCCCTTTTGTGGCAGGTCAGGATGTAGTTAAGAGTGGTCTTGATCCTTAGAAGTAGATACAGGCCTGAAGTGAGGATATGGCCTGAGCAGTGTTGGCACAAGCGTAGGAGATCTGTGGGTAGATCAAGTGTGTGGGTAGATCTTCGGAGACCGTCGGACATGGGTGTGTGTGTGTGTGGGTGTGTGTGTGTGTGTGTGTGTGTGTGGTTGGTTGAGTATGTTTGCTTATGTGCTGCCTGTGTTTCAGGAAGAGCAGGAGGCAGCCAGGCGGCGCCAACAGAAGGACAAGGACAGCAAGAGCAACACCACCACCCCCACCAAGGCCCGGGAGCAGAAGGTACAGAGTGCAGCCAACACACACCGGCACCATGCACATGTACACACACACACACACACACACACACACACACATAGGTGTGTACTTCTGCATTCAATCCACACCACAGCTTCACAGCTGATGTGCACATTTTCAGTTTTGGTTTTCATTCCTCTTCTAAAGTTCTGCATCAACCTCAAACGTCCTCAGCGGGTTACTCTGTGGAGGCGTAAATAACGGTTCTGTGTGATTGTCTGTGTGATTGTCTGTGTGATTGTCTGTGTGATTGTCTGTGTGATTGTCTGTGTGATTGTGTGTAATTGTGTGTGATTGTGCATGTTTGTGTCTGTCCGTCCAACTGTTCTGTGTGTGTGTGTGTGTGTGTGTACATTGACTTTTTTTTTTGGTCCCTTGACCACGTGTCTGAATGTTTTGTCTGCGTCTCCGTGTGTGTGTGTGTGTGTCCGTGCAGCAGCAGCAGCAGCAGCAGGACTCGTGCGGGGAGGACGAGCGGCCGGGGCTGCTCAACACCACCAAGCCCTCGCCCAAGCAGCGCCGCTCGCGCCTCATCGCCAAGGGCCGCAAGCTGGGCAACAAGAAGCGCGGCCGGCCCAAGAAGGCCCCCGGCGCGGCCGGAGCCACCGTGGGCGCCGTGCCCGGCGTCACCACCACCACCCAGCGCAAGAACAGGAAGGGCCAGAGCGCCCTGGACCTGCTGCACGCCAAAACGCTGTCCGCCGCGCCATCTCAGGGTGAGCTGGGCACCGCAGCTGGGCAGTTGCTCATGCCAGTGTTCCGCGATAGAACACAACCCTTTCTACCCAGATATAGCTATCGGCTAGTTCTCTGTACACGGATTGCCTCTAACCCTAAGCGAAGACTTTTTCAGTAGTTTAAGTTTTCCTTTATGGCCTGTACAGACTACACAACTTTTTTGTCTTTCACGATTATCTTTTACGATTGTCAGATTAGGCGATCAGAGAACCACAAAATCTTTCCGCGTCTTGGTCGCAAGAGTAGCCACATTACAAGATCATCTATCGTAGCCTTCTCGTCGTGTGTCGTTACAGTGTCAGTGTCAACACGGGAGTAGTAGGAGATTCCCCAAAATTCTGACATGCTAGACTTTTGGTCGTAACGTCGCAGAATGCCGCAGACAATAAATCGCAGGTCGTTGAACATGTCACATTACAAGACGCTTCCTCCTTCGAATGTCGTTCCCGACTTTCCCGATAATCGGACACGACAATGGAAATTTGTCGGCCACGACACAATCGTGGCAAAATCGGGCTGAAATTGTGTAGTCTGCACAGGACATTAATGTAGAACCAGGTCCATGGATCCATGTACGGGATGTCAGTATGTTGTCTTGGATGGACACTTTTAATCCCAGTAGAATCGGAATAATGGCTCAAACGGGCAATTTCATTACAACTGTCGGAATGAAAGGGGTGATGTATTCCGTTCTTATTCCAATTGAACAGCCATGTATTCGGTCAATCGGGTTGCCTGTTGTATCTTCTCAGAAAAGCAAAGCAGCAACAGCTATTCAAATCAAAGATTCAATAACGCTTACAACCACCACTTGATCGGAATACAACATACTTTATGTAAACAGATGACGCATCGTTTTCATTCGGAATGTTTAATCAGAATGACCAAAAAATGTCCACGTAAACCCACCTATGGTCAGTGCAGATTACTCCTAGAAGTCGTTATTCCTCACCCTCATACATCTTTACATTGGAGCATAGGCTGTTGTCCCTGTTATCCTGGTACCAGCTGGGACCCTTATTTAGAGCCTACCCTTATTTATAGCCTGTGACTGTCATACAGTAGGTCACCATCCTGTATATCTGCAGTATGTTGCCCTGGACAGTTGGTGTGTCAACCTGATTTGATGTAATGGAGGTATATTTAGGTCTGTGATGCAGATGGACTCATTGCTCCCTCTTGTCTCTGGTTGGCTTTGCAGATGCATTCCGGTCATCTCAGAGCCCCTTCTACCAGCTACCTCCCAAAGTGCAGCACTACGCCTCCAGCCAGCTTCTGCAGGGGCCCACCCCACCGGCCCTCCAGCAGCTGCTGGGTACGCTGACCCCTCCTCACCACCTCTTCTCCTCTTCTCTTCTCTCCTCTCCTCTTCTCTCCTCTCCTTTTCTCTTCTCTCTTCTTCTCTTCTCTCCTCTCCTCTCCTCTTCTCTCCTGTCCTCTTCTCTTCTATCCTCTTCTTCTTTTCTCTCTGTCACCCTTACCTCTTCCGATGACTACCCTTTTCTCTGGAGCATGGTCACATGCACCTCCTAACCTGACTCCACCATACACAGTTACATGTACCTCACTCTCTTCTGGGAGGTCTAGTGTGTGGTGTGTGGTTATCTTTTATTGTCACATGGTGGCTTATATTGCACTCTTACTGTTCTTGCACAGATAACTTCAAGGTTCAGTACCTGCAGTTTATGGCCTACATGAAGACTCCTCAGTATCGTACCAACCTGCAGCAGCTTCTGGAGGAGGAGAAGGTAAACGCGCACACACACACACACACACACACACACACACACACACACACACACAAAAGAGTGCAGTCATGTTCGGTGGCTCTAACTGAGCATGGACCGCTGCAGGTGCCCTGAGGCTTCACTTCACAGACATACACACATGCGCACACACACACACACTCACACGCTCTTTCTCATACCGTTTCTTTGGCCTTCACTCACCTTCTCTTCCTCTCTGTCTCTCTAGGTAAGGCACAATGAGCTGTCTGGTCAGGCGGCGCAGTTGCTGAATGTGTGTCAGACTCATAAAGATAAGATCAAAGGGCTCTTCCATTCAAAACTGGATGAGGTGAGTATTACATCACACGTCTATTGCTTTGCACGTAATGACTCAGGGGTGTGATTCTTCCGTTTTTAAACGGAATTCCGTTTTTTCAGGCCTGAAAATGAGACCCACGCAATTCGTATAGATCCGCTGAGTTTTTTTTTAGGGGGGGGGGGGGGGGGGGTTCAGAGGTTTATTTCTGTAGCCTAAACACAGACCATTGCTTTATAATAGGCCGCTGACAGTGACGACGGTTTTGGTGCTTCTTTCATTCATATCACTCTGCAAGCCTTGTCCGTTCTCTCACTAGTGGAATTCATTGAAAGTGAAAGCAGACGGGTTGATGAATGTTTGATGCAAGTTCGATGTGTGAGTGTGTGGTAAACTATTTGTTAATTAGCAGAAGCCATGAAACGGTAAAGGTCAAATTATTTGTTTAGGTATTATTATTAAGTTAAGTAGTATTTATTAAGTTTTTGCTTCGCGTTCGCGTCCAGTTTGACGTGTCTGGATTTTCCGATAATGACGACAATCTCCTGGTGCTGATAGCCTATTGACTTTTAATTTCTGCGTGTGTAAACTAGTCTAGACTACTGTACTTGAAGTTAGCTGTGACAGACTAGCCTACTGGTTTTCATCGTTTTCACCACAAAGCCCGTCTACCTTAGCTTAGGTCTACTAAATTGTTTAGTTAACACCTTGTCATTCCGTGTTTGTCCATCCGTTCACCTCCGTGCGCCCCATGTCTTTCAAAACATATTTCGGGATAGGCATCTCACTATGAGAAAACGTATTATGAGTGCTAAGAGATTGACACTTTGGCATTCTTGGTAAACATCAGTCTTGACTCTTGCACGTAATATTGAGCTGATTTTTTTTTGTGGAAATGGCTTATTGTAGCAATGTGCTGATACATGGAAAAAAGTTGCCTATTTAAAGGCACAGTCTGAATTTTAATCCTAGCTCTCCATTGAGTGTGTGCACTTGAACAACTGTGTAGCCTATACCAGTAGGGCCTGCCATTTATTTTAGGAGGAGAGGAGGACATGTTACCTTGGAAGGAGAGGGAGTGGTGCAATTTGATTTTCTTTCCAACTTAAATATCAATAACCTTCAAGCAACCTCTTCAATCAGCATCAATAGGCCTATATCGTACAGAACGACTGTAAGGGGGCAGGCTAAATGTTATCATAGGCCTATAGCCTACTAAATAATGTAGTCAACATTATAACTTTATGTTGGTTTAAGTTGATACAAAACATGAACTGAGAAAATCCATAATTCTACATCATTGTTGGCAAAATGATCATGATAGCCTATATTTCAGCCATATCTGCTTTAGTCTTAAGTAGGCCCTTGGCTACTTTGCTATAAATGAGTTTTCTTTAGGCCTTATAGACCATTTTGTAATATGTTATAATGTTTGAAATATATGTATCTCAGTCTATCAATAGTTCTCATAAAAGTCATCAGATGTCATCATTTAAGGGGTTATTTTTCAAAATGTTCTCCCGGGGGTGCATGCCCCCGGACCCCCCTTGTAAATTACATTGAAGTGCACAGTAGCGATACTATAGTACCTTAGCTATACACTAGAGCAGCAGTTCACAAACTTTAGCCCCCAAGGACCACTGACTTGGCTCGCGTACCCCACTGTCGACACATTAAAAAGGGAGGGGGGGGGGGGGGGGGGGGGGGGGGGGGGGGGGGGGGGTATATAGGGGTCGGATATATTTTCCTTTTTTTTTGTCCTTTGCCAATCACACCCCTGATGACTGTTCCACATATTACCATAATTGTGTGTGTGTGAGCGTTGCATATTAAACATGTCATTAATTTAATTAATTTGAATGTAATTAAAATCAATCATTAATGTTAGTTCATTTTAAGCCAATTTGTTATTGGTCATGTTGTCATCATACAACTTGGAGTTAGAACTAAGCTTCAGTCATGATTGAATGTCCACCCCTGCTGAGCGCTGACTGAGACGCTTCTCTCGGCCTCCTGTTCCAGCTGGGCGTGAAGGCTCTGACGCTGGATGACCTGCTGCAGGCCCAGAAGGAGATCTCTGCCCACAACCACCAGCTCAAGGAGCAGACCCGGCAGCTGGAGCGAGACATGTCCAAGCTGAGGGACCAGAGCCTGCTACTGGTGAGGACACACACACACACACACACACAGACAGAGACCCAGTGTCATTTTGGCCTGCGTCACCTCTTTCCAGGTTGAAAAGACCATGTCGCCTGAAGGTGTATTTCAGGCGTCACAGCGCTCCTTTCCTGGTGAAGTCCTGGGAAACTTTTTTTTTTTGAGCACGTGCCAACAACAGCATTTTGTCTTCCTACTGTAAATATTTAATTAGCCTTTTAAGTATGACGGAAAAACAACTTAAGCTTTTTTTGATCCATTCGTCAGCGTGGTCTTTGTTAACTTCAGTGTTCTTGGACAGTATGTCATCAGGTCCATTGATCATATTGCGTGTGTGTGTGTGTGTGTGTGTGTGTGTGTGTGTGTAGCTGAAGGCGCGCTGTGAGGAGCTGAAGCTGGACTGGGGATCTCTGTGCATGGAGAGCCTGCTGAAGGAGAAGCAGAACCTCCGGCGCCAGATCTCTGAGAAACAGCGCCACTGTCTGGAGCTGCAGGTACCTGCACTTGTACACTTGTACACTTTGCTTTGGCCCCTGGAGGAGCGTTTCGTCAGTGACTTCCAAGTTATGGCCATTTTTAACAGCTTTGAGAAGGTCAAGTGCGAGTTGGATAAATGCAGCTTGTGTCATATCAGTGGTCATTTCCTCCTCGTTGCTTGTTTTAGGGGAAGTGTCTGTAGCTGTAAGCCATGTGTCCTAACAAGGTCCTAAGTGTTGCAGACCTCAACTGCATGGCGGTGATACTCTTGAGTTTGAGTCACAGAGGCAAATTTTTCAGGTTGTAAAGCTCTCAGGGTCATCATTGAAGTTTTATGGTTCAGTCCTAACTTAGAAGTCTGTTATAGGTTTATGACCAATTTTGATCACCTTCAGCAAAAAACGGGACACTGTTTTTGTGACCACAAATCTTTTACGTTCCAATACACACGTTGAGACCGGAATAAACCATTTAAAGAAGAGACTGTAGCTACACCATGCTGTAAGGGGAAATTTTTGTTGTGCTGCGTAATGGAGCCAAGATGATAATCAGAGACGTTCTTGTACTTAGTCGTAGTAGTTTGTGAGCTGTAGATCTGAAGTCTGCAGCTCATGGCTGCTGTGGTTTATGTGACGTAGGTTAGAGGAAGGTGAGAAACCCATAGAGATGGCACTTCTAACTGTCACCAGTGACCACCACCACCATCAGTGGAACAGTGGCCACATGGTGTGTAGTGCTATGACACTGTGTGCTTACTAACGGCGCCCCCTGGTGTGTGACCCACAGATCAGCATCGTGGAGCTGGAGAAGAGCCAGCGGCAGCAGGAGCTGCTTCAGCTCAAGTCCTACGGCTCGTGCGACGGCTCGCCCTACCGCAAGAGCCTGCCCGGCCTGGACCAGAGGTCCTCCCTGGACCCCCACGACGGCCACAAGCTGGGCCTGGGCTCGGCCGTCGCCGCCCTCAACGGCATGAGCCCGGAGCTGTCCATGAACGGCACGGCCTCGCCGTGTTTCGAGCGCGGCGCCAAGAACGAGCTGCTGGCGCGCTACCTGCCCATCTCGCCCGACCACGAGCTGGTGCCCCCCACGCCTGACGGCCGCATGAGGCACCAGGGCCAGCCGCTGCCCGACTACACGCGCTTCTCCCCGGCTAAGATCGCCCTGCGCCGCCACCTGAACCAGGACTCCGGCCCCCTGCGTGGTTTCACCACACACAGGTAAGATGGCTGCTCTCGCCCTGCTCTGCTCTGTCTAGGATGCTGATGCATCGGTTAACTCATAAGACAGTATTGCATCCCCACTGCTAAATTCTATAAGATAAGGAAAGATCAAATAGGGTGGGAAGCATTTAACAATCGGTCTTAATTGTTGCATTCTAAGACAAACAATGAGTATGATCTTTTGTGGCTTTGTTTTGTTTGAGTTTTATGTTTTGGTTTTCTGTGTTTTTTTGTGTGTGATTCTCACCATTTCGTGTGTGTGTGTTCAAGGGGAGATCTGGGTGCGGTGTCATCTCCTCCATTAGGAATGAAACAGGGCAGCCCCTCCTCCTACCTAGGGGATCCTCAGCAGACCAGGGGCTCAGAGAGGGTATGTATAAGTGTGTGTGAGAGTAATGCATTTATTATCCATGTGTTTGGCTTTAAGGCCACTGTGTATTGGTTAAGTTGGCTTTCAAATCTGTTGTTGGGTTGCTACCGATCAATACCAAGGTTCAGTGCCATGGGAGCTCATCCACTGATAAAACAGCACTTGTACTTTGAGTCAGGGCTTAAAGTTCTCAGGCACTGGGCTGAAAGTCAGGCATGGGCGAGCCCAGTTGACAGTTGAAAATAGATTGCGTATAACAGATTTAAAAAAAATTGCCACAAAAGTGGCCCTTGTACAGTAAGCCCTGTTTGAATCTAAATGTCTGCTCAGTTCATTAAAGTACTGGGATCAAATGTAGTGTGCCTTGGTGGTGTATTTTGCGGATTGTGATGTTGAAGGTGTTGATGCTGATGTGAAGTGATTTTTAACCTTTGTGTGATCAGATGGGGAAGGAGAGGAGTCCAGCCGGGGGCGGAGACACAATCACCTCTCTGCCAATCAGCATCCCCCTCAGCACGGTGCACCCGAACAAGCTGCCCGTCAGCATCCCCCTGGCCAGCGTGGTGCTGCCCAGCCGAGCAGAGAGACTGGTGAGGACCGCCGGGACATCTCGTGCCCAAACACACCTGTTATCACCCAAGATAAAGCTGTGCTGTAGCAAAAGAGAACTTGATTTAAATTAGCAATTTATTATGTGAACGAGTTGCTATTTGTGACTTGTGAATTGTCAAACAGATTTGTAGAGTAGACGTGACTTTATGGAGTTACGAATAAGCAGAGGCGGACATCCCGTGTACAGAAAGTAAAAGTCCTTCCAACTGTTTGATCCAACCATTTAGGTAACCAGCTCATCCTAATTAGCAGTCAGGTAGATAATTAGTGATATCACCTGTGTTAAGAATATATGGCAGGACTTTTACTTTCTGGAACCAGGATGTCTGCCTCTGCAAATAAGCAATTTGAGGTGGTCGACTGCAGGGAGCCTGACTTACTGTTTCGAGCTGACCCCAGATCTGATGCGCTGCTGTTTGGCTTCTGTTCTGTTTGACAGAGGAGCACACCCAGTCCAGTGTCCCAGGGAAGAGACCCCTCCGCTGGACAGACCAATGGCAAGCAGCCTCTCACTCCTACCTCAGGTGGGCCCCTCCCCTTAGAGGAGAACTTTGGACATTTTATAACACGGAGCTCAGTTGATCATGTTCATGGAATACCGCTGGTCGGGAAAAAAAAGTGAAAAAAGTGAACTGTGCCCTTGTGCCTCTTAACAGACTCTGTCATTACAAGTGGTATGTGACATGAACATGGTCCTTATGTAACACCGCTGTGCTTGTTCAACGCAATAATTGTGTTTGTAGCCTGAGCGGTCACATAGCCTACCTTTTTCCCTCCTTTCCTTCCTGTAGCCTAAAGTCCCTACCAAAGTCTAGCTCATGCCTTTTCCCATTTCCATGGACACCAAACGTGAAGTTTATTTGTAAAATAACAACGCGGTCATTTCTTCTCTCCCCCACTTACTTCCTGTCACACTTCACTGTCCCAAGGCAAAAGCCCAAAAGACCATATTGAAAAAGAAACGGATCTTAATGTGTCAAAGATCTTAATGTGTCGTTGATTGTGTGTGTCCTCAGGGTATTCGTCCAGCTCAGGGATGGTGAACGGCGGGCCACACTCAGCGCTGTTCTCTGACCAGGACCAGTCGGCGCACGCCAACCCCCTGCTGGCCCTGCAAGGCCGCGGCTCCCCCAGCGCCACGGGAGGGGTGCTGCAGTACGCCGACGGCCCCCCCAGAATCCTCCCCGAGGACGGCTGCGGCGGCGTGGGCGAGTCGGAGGGCGAGGGCCCGGACAGCGAGGCGCCGCGCCGCATCTTCTTCTCCTCCTCCTCGTCCTCTTCGTCGTCCTCCTCCTCCTCCTCACGCCTGCACCAAGGCTCGGCCAAGGCCGGCCAGCATCACCAGAACAACAACCACCACCACCACCACCACCACTCGCCCGGCGCGCAGGAGGGCCGCAAGCGAGGCCGGCGGAAACGCGGCTCCACCGGGGCACCATCTGCATCCACGTCCCCCAAGAGGAGGTCCTTCCCTGGGCTCGGCTCCACCGGACACCCCTCTGGTTCCCCACTCAACATCAATTCAATGGTGAGATCTACAGTACAAGCTAGAGAAATATCTCATGTTTCTAATACACTTGTTGACTTAGCTGACACTGTATTGCATTGTATTGGGTGATTTATCACATGCATGAAGTTCTCACCCGTAGAGCATGTCTGGCCATCTCCTTCCCTCAGGTGAACAACATCAACCAGCCACTGGAGATCTCGGCCATCTCGTCCCCGGAGCAGTCAGGCCGCAGCCCCTGCGGCGGAGACCTGGACCAGCCCCCTGTGCTGAAGAGGGAGCGCCCTCTGGAGCTCAACGGCTCCAGCCGCTACCCCTCCACCCCCAGCTCAGAGGACGAGGACTCCGGCTACCCCGCCGACAGCTCCAGCTCCAGGTAGACACCCAGTTCCCCCCTCAAACTCCTCCCAGGGAATAGCATCGCTGGGGAACATGTGCTAGGTCCTCACGGCCCAGAGGTGTGAAGGCCAGACATACAGAAGGTTATTTCAGTCTTTATTGACGTGCCTGTCTGTTCTGTATCATATCTGCTGTAGGATTGAAAGGAAGATTGCCACCATTTCCTTGGAAAGTAGAGATGGGAGAGGAGGGGAGGGTGAGAGAGGTGAGCAGCCAATGAGTGCAGGGTACTCGCTCTGCTTGCTGTGTCTTTCAGAAGGTCATACCAGGTCAGCTGTGTCCAGCAGCAAACTCACGCTTGTACTGTGTGTCTCTGTCCACCTTTGTCTCTCAGGCTCTCTGGGCCGTAAATCAGGGGGCAGCTGCGACGTCTCCTCTTCCTCTTCCACTTGCTCCTCCTCCTCGTCCTCCTCATCGACCAGCAAGTGGAAGTCCACCTTCTCCCCCATCTCCGACCCCAAGCCCACGGCCTCGGACCTCCGGCAGGGCGGCTCGCCGTTCCGAGCGGGGGCATCCGACGCGGAGGCCAAGGCGAGCGCCGGCCAGCAGCAGCAGCAGCAGCGGCCCGACCCCGGCGCGTCCACGGGGGGCAGCCCCGGCCTGGGCGTCCCCTCCAACCTCTTCCTCAGCCAGGACCCCGCGAGCGGCCGGCCTGGGGGCCCCGCGGCGTGCGGCCTGCCCAAGGCCAAGCCTCGCGAATGGGAGCGCAGCGTCGGGGTCAGCAGCAGCAGCAGCAGCAGCAGCAGCAGCAGCAGCCTGGTCAGCCAGAACCTCTTCATCTCCGCCGCCACCGGCGGAGTGGGCAGCATCCTGGCGGGCAAGATGGGCGCGTCCGGAGTCGGCGCGGCGTCCGGAGGAGGAGGAGTCGGTGTGGGCGTGGTCGGCCCCGGGGCCCAGTACGGCGCCCAGTTCCCCCTGGGCGGCGCCTCGGTGCTGCAGTCGCTGTTCGGCAGCCAGGCGGCCATGCCCCCGGTCAGCGTGGCCCCGCGCCTGGTCAACGGCCACAGCAGCTTCCCCAGCGCCGGCCTGACGGGAGGAGCGGCCGGAGGTGAGACGCGAGCGGCCGGGGTCAAAGGTTACTGTTAGGGAAGGGGGGGGTCCGTTTTAGGGACACGGCAAGTAGGGCTTTTGGTGGGATTTGGGGAGATATTTCGGGGAGGTTACTAGAGGTCAAGAGGTCATAGAGTGGACCGAGGGGTGGAGGGTGCTCCATCTGCGGGAGCTGGGGCAGGAGGTGGAGGTAAGTGGCCGAGCTGCCCATAGCTGTGCTTCGCTGTGTTGCTGTGCTGTCCTGCTCTGTGCTGTGCTGTGCTGTGTTGTGCTGTGTTGCTTCTATACGAGACCACACTTGAGACTAAAACAGCATCCCCTCGGCTTAAGGTAACAGCCCATGCTGAGTGGGATGCACGAATGCCCCCATGCCAAGTGTGATTGACAGAGATGTGGGCACATTTTGATTCTCTCAGTCAAACATTCAAGTGATTAAACGGCACTCCCATGTCCTGAGTGCTTTTGTGTTGTCATGGTTGTTATAAAAACAGAGACATTTAACAGGTGGCCTGATCCTCTTTGAGCATTTTTAGCCTTTGAACACGAACCGGCGAGTAAATAACAGATGGCAGAAGCTGTGTGCGTGGAGGATCTTGGCTCACTTGTGAAATGCCTCTCTTGCTTTCTATGTCATGCTTGTATATGTGCTTGTGGACTTGCTTGCTGCTATGCACAACTTGGCTCAGCCCCCTCCCGTTCTCCCCCTCTCTCTGTCTCTCTTTCTGTCCACTCACACTCTCTCTTTCTCTCTCTTTTTCTCTCTGTCTCTTTCTCTCTCTCTTCCTCTCCCTGTACCTGTGTGTGTCTGTCTGTCTGTGTCTCATTGTCCCTGTCTCGCTGTCACTCATTCTCTGGCTTTCGTTCTGTCACTGTTGCTGTCTCTGTCTCCCTCTCTGTCTTTCTCTCTCTCTCTCTCTCTCTCTCTCTCTCTCTCTCTCTCTCTCTCTCTCTCTCCCATTCTGTCTGTCTTTCCCCTCCGCTCTCTCTCTCTGGCTCTCTGGCTCTCTCCCTCTCCCTCCCCCCTGTCTGCTGTGTATTCACAGGTATCTTTCACCACACGCTGCCAGCTTCAAGCTCCGCTGCTCCGTTTGGCTCCGTAGGCCTGGGCTCCCTGCTGAGCCTGTCCTCCTCCTCCTCCTCCACCTCCTCCTCCTCCTCCTCCATCTCCTCCTCCCAGCCCCGGCAGCAGCAGCAGCAGCAGGACTCCTCCCAGGCCAAAGGAGGAGGCGGCTCCGGCCCAGGCCTGGCCCTCCTCGCGCTGGCCCCCACCTCGGTCTCGGCCCCACAGCCACTACCCAGCCGGACGCAGTCGGTGCTCCAGACGCCCCAGGCCCTGGCGCTCTCCCTGCCCCCACCTCCCCCCCTGCTCAACGTCTCCTCCTCAACCGCCGCCACAGCACTGCTGCTACAGCAGCATCACCACCACCACCACAGGATGCATGCGTCCTCTGCTCCCTGTGTCTCTCTCTCCTCCTCCTCCTCCTCCTCCTCTTCCTCTTCCTCTGCGTTAGTGTCTGCCGCCGCCGCTGCTGCTGCTGCCAATGCTTCTGCCGCTCTGTCCTCCTCTGTCATGTCCTCTTCCTCTTCCTCACGCTCCACCTTCACCATGCACTACCCCCCGCACCTGGCCCCCCTGCCTCCAGCGTCGGGCTCGGGCAGCTCCTGGAGGACCGTGGGGCTGCAGGCTCAGGCCTCGGCCAGCCGGCCCAGATAGCAGCCGGCGGGGTGGGGGGTGGGCGAATGTGTAGGAAAGGAGGGAGGGAGAGGGAGGGAACTGAAAGGAAAAGAGGAGGGGCAGTGAGGGAGGGGGTCAGGGTGCTGACCCAGACGGCCTCTCTCTCCAAAAAAGGTATGTTGGCTTGAGGGAAGGGCTGTTTTCATTTGTTTAGATGCATGAACAGCGTTGGGTTCACATTTGTGAATTGCCACTAGGTGGTGCCAAAACCCAGTCTTTGAATTCAGTCATGTTTCTGCTCCTAGTGTGTATGCTAGGATATTAATGTTTGACATTTTTCTTTGACATGGTGCATTTGTATAGGCCCCTGGTGTACTGTAAATCCTGCAGTTGTGTAGAATGTCAGAATGACTAGTTCTTGAAAAACACCCCATCTTCAGTGTTACAAAGTAAGCCTCCAAAACCAGAGCACTCATGATGCACGTAAACACTAAACAGGAACCATTTTAACCCTCTAACCGCCCAAGTCGCAGAATTGCGACAAGCAATGTCACTGATGAATTAGATGAGCAAGTTGCCCTCCTTCCTAAACCTTTGTTCATACTCCATGGTTTTCACATTTACAGTAGGACTTTATCTCTGACCACTTTCAATCCATGTCCTTTAGAAAATGTCATGTAAAAATCCAGTGTTGTTTTTTTTTAAAAAACCCTTGCGCTTAGAGGGTTAATGGGTTAATGACCCCTGTCTGTCCTGTAATACAAGTCAGGACTAGTACACAGCCAGCTCACCTATCTGTTCTAGAGTCTCAGCATGTCCTCTCAGAGCTTTGTTGAAGTGTACATTCAGACAGTAACATGAACAGTGTCTCCCCCAGCCCTCCCTCTTGACTGAAGCGGCTTTGCTCCTCTCCTTGACAGGAACATGAAGAAATCTACCTCAACCCAGCGGAAACCTATGCAAAGCTCAGACGGACAGGTGTGGACCAAGCCAACCCTGCCACCCCGCCACTCGCCACTGCTCTGACCTTCCCCTCACCGCTCCACTGAAACCCAACGCCGGCATGGACAGCACCACACACTCACACTCACACACTCACACTCACTCACTCACACACACACACACACACACACCAGCCACGGTCACTGTAACGTATACTGGCGAGAGGACAGAAAGGACTTGGCACAGTTGTCTGTCTCTCTGTCTCTGTCTCTGTCTCTGTCTCTGTCTCTGTCTCTGTCTCTGTCTCTGTGTGTGTGTGTGTGTGTGTCTCTGTCTGTCTGTCGTGTGTTCAGGCTTCTGCCAGTGTCTATGCTGTGTAGCTGAAGTAGGCTCTGTGTGACTACTGTGTCTGCTAGGTGAGCCGACACAGTTGTCTCGAACAACGAGAGCTCTCAGTGCTTCTCAACTCTCACTCCACCTCCCATCCCTCCCTCTGACTCTTCCTTCAAAGACCTTCCTACTTGCCGTGCAGATCCTCTGCACTCCTCTCAGCCGATTGGTGGTGTGTCTGTTATCTTGTGGTGTGTACAGCAGTGGAGAGAAGGGATTTAGGTGGAAGCATAAAGAAGCTCAGCCCCCCTCCTTTCCATTCCGTCTGTGGGTCTGTCTCTGTCTCACAACCGCCTCCCTAAGACCAAACACACCCTTACAGCTGCATTGGCTTAGTGTAATGCTGCACTGATGCATACCAATGGGGCTTGTCCTCCGCTACACACACCTCTTGACTTCCAGCATACTCAACCAGACACGGCACAGCCTGGTTCAACTTTAAACTCATACTCATACTCACACACACACACACACACACACACACACACAGGCAGGCAGGCAAAACATGTGCACACATACACACGCATATACTCGTATTCAGAATTCTGTGTGTTTTCAAAGGTGCTTTGTCTTTCTGTGATTTCCGACGTGTCTCTGTCTCACACACACACGTTTTTCACATGGTGCGTTTGGCAGATGAATTGTGGGAATTCTCAGACTAAATTCAGCCGGACAGTCTTATCAGGTCTGCCACTTCAACTGCCGTTTCCCTATCCTGGTCCCGCTGTTTCCTGCGGCTGGACAGAACACCATTCCCAACGCAAGACTTTATTTATCGGACAGCTTCCTTATTTGAATGACAAAGCGCAACGCCGAGCATCCTGCTGAACCCATGCTGTTAGGAAAGGCTCTTTGGAGACTGGTCGTGTCTCTGCTCAGTCTAAAGTTTCAGGTAATCATGTGGGTTTTGTATCAATTCCGAGGTGTGGTGCTTAAACGTGTCGCTACAGGAACCCTGCCTTACCCCCGGCCCCCCAACACTGTTCCAGTCCTGTTGACCGCCTGTCTACCCAACCAGCACTCACTGAACACTCACTCATATAGCCTCAACAACACACCCCTCACAACACACACTGGGAAATGCAAAAATAATAACAAAAAGAGGGAAAGGAAGAAAAAAACACAAAACTACTGGGCGACATTCACTCTTCCTTTTGTTTTTGTTCTGTATGTTTGTTTATTGGTGGATAATTCCTATTCTAATGTTAACGAATCTTGTACTGTGAATGGGAGGTCTTCTCATACTGTGTAATTGTGCATTATTTAGTTTATTTATCTTTTGCGTCTCTTTCCAAGCAAAGGTGATGGTGTGTGCGAGTGTGTATGAGTTTATCTTATGTTTTTCTGTTTGTTTGTTTTGTTTGTTTTTAATCTATTGATAAAGAGTATAATTGTGTAGAATGCAATAGATTGTTTTTAAAAAAAAAGTGCGTGCTTGACTCACAGTCTAAAAAGAAAACTGAAAAACAACAACAAAGATGGTGCTACAATCTGTACAACTCTGGACTGTGCCTATTTATATGAAGAACATCAGTAATAATAATTATCGATTCTTGGTGCTTCTTTTTCACAGGGATGAAACGGAGGCCTCTTTATGGCTCTCCGGTGTTTTGTTTTTTTTGTTTTTGTTTTTGTTTTTGTTTGTTTGTCTTCTATTTATAATGTAATGACATTTCCTTAAGCGCGTAGTGTGAAAGAGTCCCTGCACGTTTCGATAAACTTAGTTGCGATGTTGTTTGGCACAGAGTATATATGTACATATATACAGTATTTTGGCATATAGCTCAACACCTGTTTTTGTTTTGTTCTTGTTAAGACGTTTTTTTGTTTGTTTTGCATTCAGGATAATGTGCAAGTGCATGTGACGTCAGTGGGTGTCTGTAGAGCTTTCTCTAGGTGTAGAGAGATGTTATACAGCCAAAAGGTTGGCAGGCTTAGTACACAGAGCCAGAATGGCTCCTTTGGTGCTTAGCTTTTAAGGTGTGACCCTTCACCTTTAACCTTTCTGACCCTTCTCATTTATTGGTGCTGAAGCCCAGAGAAGTCCAGGTGATTATTTTTTTTGTTGTTTTTTTGTAGAAGTCGTTAGTCAGCGCTGTGTGGTTCTCTGGGAAGCGGACCCCCACGGAGGGGGGTCATCATGTATGTGGTTGAGCGAAATCCTACTTCACTTGGTGCTGCACAATTGTGCCTCGCAGGTCTTACCTGTGCACAGTTCTCCCACCATCATCATGGTGCTTGCGCAGTCACGCTCCTTAGCAGGGTTCCTCGCTTCTCTCATCCCTCTGAGCCAGCCTGGTCACATGGCCCAGGCCTCCGAAAGCTCCCTCTCTCACACAGCTGTGGGAACGCTCAGCTCTTTGCCTCACTGCTGCTGGAGAGGGAGAGAGGGGGGGAGAAAGAGAAGGCGAGAGCTTAAAGTCAACAACTAATTGTGGTGCTGCTTGACCTGCTGGAATCAAAAACACAAGTGATAGCTGGTGCATCTGATACCAAAACCCGCCTCTCTGACCTTTAAAACTTTCAGCGCCTCTGCGTTGGTGCCACATCATTAGTGAATGATGTTAAAATGTGAGCTGTCATAGAAATACTAGCACACAGACTTTGGACTGTTTTCTCCCGTCAAGTGTAGCTATCTGTGGGCCACTCAACTTTCTCTCCACAATCCTTTCTTTCCAACTATCAGGTTTTTGGTTTGGATTTCTGTTCTTTCCAATTCTTTTTTTTTTTTTCTTCTTCTCTTGTACACGTTCAGGGAGAGCTCGGAGTCGGACTCACCTCAGCTTTACAGTCTGAATGCTGTTGGGTAGGACACACTTTTTTTCTCTTTTTTTTTCTCCTAATCCGAGATGTTCCCTGAGCCTTTCTGTCTCTGCATCTCCCACAAAACGAGGACACACTTACACACAACAACAGGAACAACACACACACACACACACGCCCATGCTGTGGACCAGAGAAGCAAGTCCTTCATTACCAGCACTGAAAGGGTTTTTATGTTTATGGGTTTTTCTGTTTGTTTATGAATTGTTGTTATTGTAATTGTTACAACTTTGATTTTACTCGTGTTTGATATAATTGCAAATGGTGATGCTTTTAATAAGACTTAAGAGATCCAGATGGTTTTAATACTCTTTAGACAGTAAGGTGCTCTCCTACACTTAAAACAAGGAAAAATGCAGCTATGAACATAATGAACGCCCTCTGCTGTGCTACAGAGGTGCAACTGTCTAATAAACTTCAGTTTAAACCTGACCAGTCTCTCTGTCGTCCTTCTCTACCACTCCATTTTTACTGTTCAAGTATAAATGTGTTGACTAACCACCCCTCCAGAAATACCCTTTTACAGTAATTTGTTGGTTAAACAAGCAGACATAACTGGACGTTTCTTCTCATGGAGTTACCTTTGTACATCAATGTCCAAAGCTTTACATTCCTCAGCAGACTTGTGTTTTATACCCCACGTTGTTTTCCCCTCAGGTGTACCGTGAAGCATGTGGGTGTAAATGGATCACTGGCCACTGACTGGTGGCCCACCTAAATAGTCTCACGTAATTGTGAAAAGGCTATTGCTTGGGTTATGCGCTGTTAACACTCCAGTGGTCAAATATCACTGTGCGCGCACACACACACACACACACACACACACACACACACACACACACACCCCTTTAATACCCTACTGCCCTGTCACTTGGGTGACCTTATCGGGTTACTCGTGTTCCATGATGTTCCCTGTGGCCTGCGATACAAACACTACTACAAACTACAAGTGACCAAAAGGCTCGCTGTCTTTAGTAATTTTGAGATTTGTCCTGACCCCACCCTGCTTTTGCACATAGTTGCACATAAACAGTGGACAGGTGCTGGAATTCTTCAACAGTCGGATATTAAGTGGGTATTGTATTACCAGAGTAGAAGAAACTTGAAAAACAGGACAGGAAATGTGATCCTTTGTAGTTGAAGTGGTCTGATATCACAGCCTGTGTGTGTGTTTGTGTGTGTGGGAGCGGGAGCGCAGCAGTGGGTGCTGGCTCTGCAGCTGAGCGTGGAATGGCTGGCTGCTTGTTTTGTCCGTCTGCAGGGAAGGACAGTATGTGCAGAGACTTATCAGAATACTCACCAAATATGGGTCCCACTGTTTTGGGAAATAGCCCCTATGGTCTTAACCTTTTACTGCAGATGGAGATTTTTGCCTAATTTTGAACCATTTGTACTTAAACACCATAACACTCATTATCTCAAGTTCTACAGGCAGCACAATGATCATTCAGGGCTTAAATTGAAGAAGACAAATGGGCCAAGATACAGGTGCTGGTCCTATAATTAGAATATCATGAAAAAGTTGATTTATTTCAGTAATTCCATTAAAACAATTAAACTTGTCTAATATACCACACAGACTGATATGTTTCAAGTGATTGCTTTTCATTTTGATGATTATTACCGACAACCAATGAAAACCCCAAATTCAGTATCTCAGAAAATGTGGATATTTTGCACACATGCATATAAATGCACACTTCCTGGACAAGGGAGCTTTTCCTCGCCACTGTTGCTCCTGGGTGTCCCTTGGTGCTCCCCAACCCCAGCTCTCCCCCCTCCCCCCTGGCTCCCCCCAGAGCTCTGTGTCCAAGCAAATGAATACAGCAACCTGGGCTCTCATAACACCTTCAGTGCCACAGACTGATCGACTTCCATCAGATATTCGTGCCCAAGGGTCTATGATTTGTTAATCCGGCCCTGCATAAGAGGCATGGGCATAGTTCAAATGACTCTGTACGCTTTTGGATAGTCCTTCAACCAATCAGACCAACGATATGGGTGCACCTTTTGGATAAGCTAGTTTGTGACTGGACCCAGATGATGTGGACAGGAAGCAAGATAGATGTGCAGATGTTTTCAGCCTGAGCTGCAGGGCGAAATCCAAATCTCCGGCAGATCAGACAGGGTTTGCCCAGCCTATAGGTAAGATTTAATGCAACAACCAATGGGGGAAAAAACATACCCTAAAATTGTTCACGTAATTCTGCTACGTCTTTCTGAATGTTTTGTTTGCACAGAGGAAACCAGTGGAGCTCTGAGCATCACTTTCAGCACAGAGTAGGCCTATAGCCTAATTCAACTCCTGTTTCAGTGTTACAAAGAATTCACAATTTGTTTGAAACAAACAATGAAAACTTTTAGAGAAGCTTTTAGAGAATGTTTCCCAGATAATTGGCATCCGTTTTTCCATGTGTAGGCCTATCTGAGTAGATACTTAAGTACATCTGAAGGCAGTTGTAGGCTAACATCTTGGTCAAAGGGGGTTCAAGTCTCCAAGATAAGAGGGCTTTATCAGAAACCCAATTTCAACATCATGGTTAGTTCATGAAAAGATGAATTGTCCTCCAGTTCATGCTGTGAAGACTGTGTGAGACAAAGTTAGAAAAACACTCCCTCCCCAAAATAGGACATCATTTTTTGTAGTATTTCTCTTTTATTATTTCATTGGATCCTGGGGTTTATTTTTTTTTTGCAAGGACCTTGACATCTGTTGTCACCCGGCACCCACTGGAAACAGAGGAGAGACCTTGAGATTCTGCACAACAGAAAAGCAGCTGTCTTCCCTCTGGTCAGGAACACAGAGGTGAGACACATTTTTTCCTGAAGATTGTATTCTAGCCGATGCTCACATACCCACTCATGCACTTCAGTCCACAGAGGGAAAAGAGTGGAGAGAGCTGAGAGCAGCAATCACATTTATTACATAACAGTAGCCTATCTAGAACTTCTTGAACGCCCTCACGGAGTTATATATAAATATGTGCCGTCGTATTAAAATTGTATTCATAGCGAAGCTCCTTCGGTTAGTGCTAAGGGAAAATGTGTAGAGAAAGTGAAGTATACTTGAGTAGTGGTAAGAGATGTTATTGTGTAGGACAAAAGTGTAGGTCTTCTTGACAACTGGAGCTTCATATTCTACAATTACATGCTTCCTCTCTAATTCAAATACTCCACATGTCGAGGGAGAGGAATATGAACGCTATTAACAAAAGGAGCATTTTGAAGCTCCAAAAATGTGATTCCCATATCGCACCGCTGATATGAACAGAATTGGCCAGACAGGAGGGTGTGTGTGTGTGTGTGTGTGTGTGTGTGTGTGGCCTCCAGGTCTCGCCCTCACCACACACACACTGGAGCAGTGTAGTAAACAATATCTCTACGTGTGGACAGCAAGTTTCATACCTCTCCATGAGACAGCACCCAAACTCCACCTCCCATAACCCATTCAAGGCCATAGTCCTGTCCTGTGCTGCTCCTCTCCTCTGACAGCTCCCACTCTGGGGAACCCGAAGAAGCCTTCGGCTGATATAAAGCCAGTCTTTCTCTCGGGGTCCATCCAGACAACAGGAACTTACGAAAGCAGGTCAAAACACCTTTGACATGTGGCTGTCCTTGCTCCTGCTTCTGCCATTGGGTCTTGCCCCCATTAGCACCACTCCCCTGGAAGAAAGCGAAGACGGCACCTTAAAGCCTCCCAGACAGGAAGTGGGTCAGAAGCCCAGGTCGGAGCACCCCGTGCCAGATCAGTCGTCTGCTATGCCTGCTGCTCTCGGCGAGCATGTGGGGCTTTTGGGAGCTGGGATGTTGAGAACAGATGCTGATGATGCCCGTGGTCAGGGAGGAAGGAGAGGTGTGTCTGCATTTTGTTGTTGTTGTATTTCCCATGTATGGTAGATGTATTGTGATTTCTAGATTAGATAAGATTGTATTTCTGTATGTTTATGTAAGTATTTTTGGTTACATTTTTTGTATTGTTTGCATATTCTTTTTATGTTATGGCCTAGATTCACAACAGCTCCATATTGTTCTTTTTTTTCATTTAATTAGCATTTTATTCAATGCATTATGGTCATTATTTTGCCTTCAAGGAAGTCAGGTGGATGTCCTGAAATCAAGCCTCAGCCAAGATGATGCTCAAAAGGGACAGGACTTGTTCACGCAGCCTCCAGTGATCAACAGAAGGCCCGTCCCCTCCCTGCACAGTGGGGAATCTGGGAAAGCTCCATGTTTTGCTGCCATTGCTGGAGGTTTAGGTAACGGACTGAAAGAAGCCCTGTCTGCCCTGCAAGATGGCTGGAGCAGGGAGAGTGAGTTGGGTAGAGACACCTTGACTCGGTTTGGGATTTGCACTGGCAGTGATGGCTCAGCTGAAGCAGGGCTCTCGTCTCTGGCCACACTGCTTGCAGACAGAGATGGTGACAGTGTGGGCCCTTGGGCAACACATCTGGATAAAGGTACATTTGTTATTGTGCTACTTTGGAAAAATATATTATATATCAAATGAATTGTCCTATCAAAGCTATCTCAACGGAAAAAGTCAATGTGCACCTTTGGAGAATGCTTTTAGTGTTGAACTCTAAACCTTAAACACAGTCTTTGTTCATTCTGTTTTGAAAGGGCATTTTCAAAACAGCTGTGTGGTATGAATAGCTGCAATGCTGTAAGAGTATTGATATTGCTTACTTTGGTTTGTGTTATGTCAGAACTCTGGGTTCCTGGAGAGGAAGCAGGAAGCGTTTCTTTGACCTTTGAAGTTCCTCCGGCCTTTGAAGTGAGGACACACCTCAGCACAGTGGCTCCCACGATGCTGTTGTTCTTTGTTGCCTCCAAAAGAACAGAGATCCTTGAAGTTACTTTCAGCAGCGATATGCTCTTTCCCAACAAACAGGTTAACCTTTCAGAACTTCTTGTTTGTTTTCTTGGTCATGGTGTAGCAACTTTGTATATGTGCTCTGTTTTTAAATCACATTCTGACATTTACAATCGAGTTTTACCCAAGCAAGACCGAATTTAGCGGCTGATGCAGGGAGAAATTTCCACTGAACCAGAAATCAAAGTTGATTAAATTACTAAATGTCGACGACACTAGACTTCTAGGAACTAAAACATAGCAATCAGTTACCATCAAAAACACACTGCTTCAAAAAATAGCATTGACTTCTTGATTTTCGGGTCTGCAAATTGCATAAAACTTGTGACTGCAAAAGACACCTGAGAAATACAGTGCATCTGCCGCCGCTGCATTCCTAGGCCTGTATCTCCTCTACCAGCATTAGAGATGCAAACACCACCCAGATGTCCTCCATTCTCAAACTAAATGACAGCCACTCCAACCCAAACAAGCAAAACACATGATCAAGTGAAAAGTCTCCGGGAATAAAGAATATGTCAGTACCTGCTGCAGAATCTGTATACTGTCCCACATGCCATGTCTGACCAAGTGACCTGGCCCTTCTCCCAGACTGCATGCCTTTCGGTGGAAACTCAGTTCATCGTGCTGACCAGAAGAGTGCCTGAAACAGTGAGTCCTAGACTGCAGACCATACGAATCACTGTTGAGTTGAAGCAGCCAAACAGCGGTAAGTACCTATTATATTATTATATCTTATTTTCTGGAGTTTGATCAATATGAAAATGGGTATTTATTCTCTATCTGTGGTTGAAATGATTTTAGGGCCAAATCTGTCTTTGTCTGAAGTCCAAAACGTGCTAATGAGACGTGGTAAAGAAGAAGATGCCCTGAAGAGACCTCTGCTGGTCTTTCTTCCAAACAAGTCACCGCATGAAGATAAGCCTGGGGGCATAACCTCCATTGATCACAGGTACGGTCATATGTGTTAAGTGAAACTCTATGTCTCATGTGGGACTTGTTTGTTTTGTCTCTCAATTTTTTTTGTCTCTCTGAATATGTATCTGGACTTAGACTCCATCGAGAATCTTCACGCTCCCTTGTAATTCTATCTGTGAATTGTTTGGCAATGTTTTCAAGGATCATGAATTTGTGTGCAATGGAAATGAAACTGACTTGATCGATCGTCACTGAGGTGTGACTGGAGTAATGGATGTTTGAATTTTGTTTCCTTTTTGTTTAAACAGAGCCCCATCTCCAGTGCCGCCACCTTCCAGAACATACCAGTTCTTGTGTGAGCTCCAGAGGTTCCTCAGTGACGTTCTCCCCAAGAAGCAGGCGTTGTCCTCACCTGACGGACGTGCCGTGACTCTCCCGCTGGCCTTGCTGAGCTCTATGCCACCCCTGACCCTGGGCGAGTCCTCCAGTGAGAGCCTCCTGCTGGGGTTACTGAACTCCTCAACGCCTACCCTCTTCTCCTTCCCCCAGTGGAGCTCCGGTCTGCTCGGCCACCGCGTGGGGCTCTCTCTCCAGGCACCGCTGCTGTCCATGCTTCGGGAGGGGCTGGATGACGCGTGGGCCCAGTTTCGGCGCGATGAGCTGGGAGCTGGGCATTTGACTGACAGACTACAGAGGCTAAGTGATCTTAGCGCCTTGCCAGCTGAAGGGGTGGATCAATCAGGTGATGAGAGAAGTTTCTCATTGTGTTCGGGACTAGACTAATCAATGTGTGACGTCTATCCCAGTTATTGTCTCTGTTTAATCCAAACATACCACAACTTAATCTACTGGTCAACTTAATATACCTTAACACATGCTCACACATAAACTCACAACTCTTCATTAATTAGGATGGAATTGCTATTGACAGCAATGGCAGAATTGTCCTGACATTAGCATGTGTCTGCAGGTGATGGGGAGTCCGGTGAGGTCCAGTACTGTGCCCTGCTGTTGCTCAAGGCCTTGCAGACTGTCCTGCGGGCCTGGGAGGCTGAGCGATCACAGAGGTCAACTCGCGGAGGGGGTGAGGAGAATCCAGGGAAGTACAACCCCTGTCGCCTGCAGAGCTTGACCATCTCCCTCGAGGCCTTCCTTCTGGAGCCTTCTGTGGCCACCATCAACAACTGTCAGGGCGAGTGTGGCTTCCCTTTGCCCAAGGGCAACAATCATGCCATCCTGATTAACAGCATGGTGCAAAAGGGGGGTTGGACTGGCCGCACCCCCTGCTGCGTGCCCATAGAGTATGGCGACCTGCTGGTCATAGAGCTGGACAAGGATGGCACCACCGTCTCTGCCAAGACAAATATGGTGGCCAAGGAATGTGGCTGCCGCTGAACTCATTCAAACTGATGTTTGTGTTTCCGACCACAGACCACTAACATGACAGTGCACAAATATACAGACTTGTGCATGCTTTTTTTTCTTCTCACTACCATTCTCACTACCATCATGTAATTATATTATTACGCTGTAGATACATCACAACTGTATTTATTTCCCTATCTACATATTACCACAACTGTGCTTTAACTGACACATTCCTTAATTCCTTATATATTTTTTGATGTACGTAGGGATACACAGATCAGATGCCTTTTCAGAAGAAATCATTAAAACCACTTCAGTTATGTAAAGGTGAATGGCTGTCTGGGTGATCTGTAAGTTTGCATACAAATTGATGAGTCATGATCATGACTGCACAGTGCATACAAGTATTGATTGACTTAGCTCAAGCAGCCTCTGAATAAAATGCTTTAGGGAGCAGTAACATGACATTTACATAGATGGACAAAATATTTGAACCAAGAAATGTCATTTATTAACAGCGACAAAACTAGTATTACAAACACTGATTTATAAAAGCATATATTGCTTCTCTTTCTCTCTTTTCCAATATCTCTAAGTTATGCTAGTGCTGAACAAAGTGTGAAATCTTGGTGTAGGTAAATCTGCCCTAATGGCATGAGTCATAGTAACATCCTGTCATTGGCTTAGTTTCTGAGCTTATTGAGCGATGCGACTGTCTGATGATTCATTCATCAGCACTATCACCATTGTCTCCTCTTCCAACATGTCCCTCCTCTTTCCTTCCCTCTTTTTTATCACATTCTCTATGAGCCTCTCTCTTCAGCCCCCATCCCCTCAGTCATCTCCATCCAGTGCTTCCAACATAGATTTCTCCCTCAGAAGTCTGACGGTCGGGTCTCGTTTATGGATCTTTTTGCGTATCGATCGTCTCTTTTGCGTGTCATCTTCCCGGCCCCAGTTCCAGAATGCCACGGTGTCCCACAGCATGCTGCCAGGCTGGTACCGACACAGAGGGAGCAAGTCATGTGATCAAAGCAGCACCTCCCACTGAGCGTCTGTACATTTCTCCCAAAGCAAACTCTCCCCAGGCAAAGAGACCTTGAACCAAGGAAGGTCCGTGGCTTTAAGTACCTGAATAATTCTGTCAGTCAGGCTCAGACCATCCTCCTCCTCCAGGAAGGTATCCATGGCCTCTGAAATAATGCAGGATGCTGGATACATTAGAACCATGTGCTCAACAATACAAATCATCAGTCACACATGGAAAACCTCAGTATACATAGGAAAACAAAGGTGAATATAATCTGAATCCTAATCTGATTGTGATGATAATACAGAGGTAAGGAGTGCACTAATACTGTAAACTGTAGACTGAAAAATAACATATCTATTGCATGGGCCAGTGGAAATGCAAAATTCATGCCAAACAACAGTAAAAACAGTTATTACCTTGCATTTGCTCAACACCTGAGCTGACCACCACAATTATCATGGCCAGGGCAATACATCGGTTTAGTGTGATGCCTTTCCATGGATTCTCCACCTCACTCAACGATTCAACAGGAAGTTTCCGGCGATAGGGCACTACCGTAACATAACAACGGCATGTAAACAGGCACCTTCTGGCCTCATGAATCATGATCTATGTCATACCAATGCTCATAGTCCTATACATCCACTTAGCAAACTCTAACTGTATCACATCCTGTCAGGCTATATCTAAATCAAAATGTTACCCTTGTTTAATAAGTAGCCTATGCCCTTCCAAGTGGGAGTGAGCCAATTGGAAAAATGTTTGAGTGGACTACATGGGCCCCTATCATTTACATTTGACATGTTTTTGCTTGCATGCAGGCATGCAAGTCCCCCCATTTTTTTTTCTTTTCTTAAAAACACTGTATAGGCTGTTGTTTAACAAACTATTTAACTTAGATTAGATACTGTCAAATGAAGGTAAGCAACAAACTTGAGGGCAGGTTTTCTTTAGAGCATTCAAGGAACCTGAAAATAAAACAGGAAACCATTAGCAAGACCTAGTTTCCAAGAAAACATAAGCTTCAAGTAGGCTAGCAATAATGCACCAGAATTAACCTTAAACGTGAAATTGTGATATTTCAACAAATGGTAGGCTAATATGTGTAATTTGATTGAATGATCCAAGTATCTATGAAAAGTCTGTAGCAAACGAAACCGTTGTGATAACCATTCCGGAATACAGTAACCCACTAGACTAGGCTACTTACTTAAAATAGCCACGCTCAAATCAATCAAATTGGATCAAAAGTAAGATAAACACCGTCGTCTATGGCCACAACATGCTGATTCATATGCAAATAAACAAACGGACTATCGTGACCTTATGAATTAGTATGAAAGTGTCCTACCTGGATTAATCTGCTGGGTTGTGCGATTGGACAAGAGCTGTAGACTTCAGAAGCAGGGTGTCAACCCACGTCTCGGATTTTGCTTCAGACACTTGACACTGAGCGACAGGCACAGCTGGGTCAGCAGCAAAAAATAAAAAGTTGGCGGTGATATGGACAGTGTTTTCATTTCATGTGATTTAAGCCCATATTGCAGGTAATGTACCTCGAACTAGGGGACATTCTTGTGTGGCAATATAGGTTAAGCCTATAGACTTGTTAGCCTAATATTGGCACAGGCACGGTATGGCAACAGAAAATAAATCGCAGCTGCTCTAGCACCAACTTGAAAGATATCTCGTTGAATTATTAAGTCTTGCATTTGTAACGAATATTATGTAAATCAATTTCCACGGTGGTTTCAGGGCATGTAAATCTCGATTATGCAATGAAATATAGCATAAGATCATTTACGTAAGATAAAGCGCTCTGCCCCCATTATGACTCTGTTCGGGCAGTGCCCGCCCCTTGCTAGCAAAACTGATCGTCGTTAGAAAAACAGTGTCATTTGGTGGAAGAGCGAGAAAGATCTGCGGGCTTGGACGTTGGCCGGATGGTTAAATCCAACCTACAGACGATACTAAATAGCCATTGTTTTGTGCGCGAAAAAGAAAGAAATATATCCAAAATGCCTATCATCGAGCTGAATAGTAATAAACCCGAAAGTGAAAGGTAAGTTCTGAATCATAGAATTGTTGACATGGAAATGGGCCCAACTTAGCTATGTTACCTGTTTAGTTAGCCATCCTGCTGAGCTAGCTAGCAGCTTAGCATGCCTTTTCATCAAGTTTTCTGAATCTGGTAGATAACGTTAGCTAGCATTGTGGGCCTCGTGCCTTGTTTACACGCAATACATTTTATAAAATATTTGAAATATGAATGTTTTAAACTTAGAGCCATGTATTCATATTGCCTTTAGTCCATTGACGTATGTGGTGTATTTCTCAAATTGTCATTGGAGATAAATTCAGATGTAAGTTGGAAAATGGTTGAAATGCAAAGCGCTCGGCTATGCTGACTAACCAGTCGAGAATCTTATGAAAACAATTTAGCAATCCGACATGGTTAGCTAGATAAATAGCACGCTAACGTTAACGTTACGTGTTTACCTTGCTAGGTAAGCTAGCTCTGGAGTCAAGGGTCGCCTTTATGCAGCTATTTGTGCGACTGTCTTAATTAGCATCGATTAACACGTAGTTGTTGTTGATTAATTGAGAGATTCCATTTTAAGGAACAGTAACTTGCATATTAATGGATAAACGAATTAATTTGTATAGACTTGAAAACATAAGGTAATTGCCACGGTAATACAAGGAATGTAATGTAGTTAGCTAAACTGTATGCTATGCTACCTAACTCAATTTGACATGCGAGATAGTGCTAGCTATTTGGCGTCAAAATGTGCTTGAACTTGAATATGGATTATGTCCACAAGTAACCCTAATTCATTCGAGGGAGTCAAATGCATTTATCAAGTGTTTTATGTTGTGTGAAATGCCATGACAAGTGGATAATAACATGGAATATTCTAGAAATTGTTGGCTAGCAAAGGGTCCGGTTTGCGGTAACGTGAATTTACCGTACCGTTGGTGGTGTTAATATTAACCTCGAGATTACCAAGGAACGCGTACAATAAAAATATAAGCCACGTTTTAGATATGTTTACAAACTCTGCTGCCCCTCAAGTAGATTTGTGATTGTCATCAAGATGCTAAGAAAGCTAAGAATCTTTTAGCTCGCCTAATTTCTCTGGTTGTAGTGCTACTTCCTCAGCCTTCTTGTGTTGCGTAGTTAGCTAGTTAGCAAGCTAAACTAGCAATACTCTTGATTTGTAGTGTGGCATCTACGTGCTAGCTGTTTATTGAAACATAAAGAGTAACGTTATGTTACTATAGTTTGGCCAAAATTGAATAACGGTAGAGCCTCAGTTGCTTTGAAACGTTTGAGGTGGTTTAGTATTTAACAGCGATCCTTTAAAAAAAAAAAATCAGGTTTACAGGTAATGTTAACGTTAATCCCAACCACGCGACAACCTAAATTCCGAATGGCTCAAAGATGGTAATGTAACGCTAGCGATACGGGCCATATCAGAGACCATTGATCGAAACGCTGACTATTGTCTTCACGTTTAATACCACAGCGTCTGGTATCAATTGATGAAATATAATGATGGTTGTCGATTATGTCGATAATTAAACATAAGGAAGGCTATTTTCATATTTTTTTAGGGGCTTCGTATTTGGGCCCTGACTGAAGAGAAATCGAAGTCCCTTCGGTTCTAAGGAAAGTCATTCATGAGTTTGTCTAGTTGGTAACTGCCAACACAGTATGCATCGTGTAAAATGTAAAGCTGTCACATCTACGCAGATTCTCAAAGTGGCACACGCTAGCATAGTGATCTGCGAGCAGAAGTGGTGGATCTTAAACTGCCTCTGCGTGACTCAAAAGCTAAGTTGTGAATCACGTAGTTGAAGTGGTTTCAACACTGGTATTGCAACACTTGATGTAGCAAGGCCTCACACTTAAATTTGCGTCAAAATGCTCAGCAGCGTGACCTTCGAAACAGAATGTGGAATACAATTAGCTTACTAGTAGCTTGGCATACAGTAACTAGCATCAAGCAGTAAAGATGGGGTTAGTTAAAAGAATAGGTGCTTTTTTGTCCCTTGTGTATAAACACTGAAGCCCCATATAGATGTAATGCTATTTAGCAGTCTACAGCAGTCATTTCTGGCTTCATATCTTTCAGGCTGACAGCAGCTTTTAAAG
Source organism: Sardina pilchardus (assembly GCF_963854185.1). Taxonomy (NCBI): domain Eukaryota; kingdom Metazoa; phylum Chordata; class Actinopteri; order Clupeiformes; family Clupeidae; genus Sardina; species Sardina pilchardus. The sequence continues at coordinate 6,516,026 of NC_085008.1, forward strand.
AAATCTGTTGGTATTTAGTTTCTACCAGGTAAATTGTCTTTCATAAATAGACATAAATAAAAAGGTAGGGCAGTTGTATCATCTTGTTGTTACGCCAAGCTCCTCATGCCTTGTACAAGTGGGAACATGGCTTTTGATCAGTTGTGTCTCAGTATTCCGTCTCTTTTGGTTAGCAAACTAACAGCTGTGCTCTTTGGCTAGCAACTGAGTGGGCACTCAGAGTTTTTTGCAGGCAATGTATTTTGCGTGTTGGTGGGTTTTAGTGACAAGACTGTACAGAGTGGCCATGCATCGTCATCGGTTGCACTGGTTTCCATGACGCGCCAATACCCTCCCATCACCCCTTTCTCAGGATGTCTTCCTAAGAGCCCTCCTATCCTGTGCAGGTTTTTTTGGCGGATTTGTATCTTGACTTATGGGATTGAATGGGAGCGGTTATTCTGGCCACTCTGATCCTCTCACGTAATGCTTGTGATTCAGCCAAGTACGAGCTGCTTCATTCATCTGCGCTGTGATTCATTACACAACAGAAAACTGGTCCGCTGTGTCAATCATCCCAGCTGTCTGATGCTTTCTAAGCCCTATTTTATCTGTGTATGGTTTTCATTTGGTTTTGTCAGTAAAGAGCCTGTGTGATCTGTATGAGTCATGGTTAGGGGGTTGACAAGAGGTGTGTGTGTGTGAGACGTGGTGGTTCAGATTTTACCATCACACATTCACTCCACATGTCACACCACCTTAGTGATGACGTAGAGTGCAAGTTGTTACGGTCATTCCTGTCTGAGAGACGATACAAAGAGGCCTATGACCACGTTTCCTTATTCTTGAAACCCTGCTGACTGCCCCCTTTGCCTAGATGGCCTGAGATCCCCAGTCATTTATGACATCCGCAGAGTTTTAATAATTAAACTTTGACCCTCTGAATGGCACACTCTAGTGGTAATGTTTGACAAGGACAGTTAGTACAGAGCACAGAGCATCTGCTCTGATCCTCAACTGCTCGGGGGTGTGCCCTAGAAGTGCTAGCAAGAGTCACACACTGTTGTGACAGACCACACTCTGAAGCTACCTCATTGTAAATCCACTGGACACCTGGCAGAACTGAGCCCTGGTTGTTAAAGCAGTGAAATGAAGTTGGAGTGTTTTTGATGTTGTTAATTAAAAAATGACTTGGTTTCAACTCAAGCATGCTCCATAATGACCAGATACAGTATATATAACTCATAGTTATCTTATCAGTAACTAGTGCTTGTAGTCTTACAGATTAATTTATAATGGACCTGTGGTGATTTTAGGCACTCTTTACTTTGCAAATTGACCTTGTAATGCAGCCTAGATAGTTTGGCTCTGTAGTGCCATTATTCACCTTGAGCATGGCTCTGGTTTGTCAAGTGACAGACAAACAGGGAAATAGGATGTTAGTTTAATGAACAAAACAACTTCCAAACTTGCTATTCCAAATACGAACAAGTTTCAACAAGGAAATGCAACAGTTTGTATTTATGTTACCAAATTGTCACAGCATTCCACAAGGAAATGCAACAGTTTTTATTTATGTTACCAAATTGTCACAGCATTCCACAAGATGGCTGTTTTGTGAAGACAGGACCCAGATTCCAATCCCTGTCATCTCTGAAGAATTTGGACTATTTTTTTTTTTCTAAAACAACTTCTTTGCTCCATAAACTCAGAATAGCTTTGGTTGGTTGTAAACAATGGAAAATTGGCAGAGTTCCTCTGACATGGCTAGATGATTCAGTTCTGAAATTATGGTGGGAAGAGAAGGCTTGAGGTTTGTTTGCTCAATTGTTTTCTGTACATTGCACTCTGAACTCCCTGCTTTGAATACAACAAGCAAGTTGACTTTTGAAATGTGGTTGTGTTAACATTACCCATGTTTTTGGAAAAGTAGCCTCATGTTAATCATTACTTGACGATGCAAGTAAACAGCCTAAAACCCTGCCTCTCTGACTTCCTCAAAACAAAACATTGGTACAATGTGAGCAGTCACAAGATGAACAGTTCCTCTTTTGCTTCAGACTGTATAGGAATGTTTAGTAATCAACTTCTCTCTCTCTCTCTCTCTCTCTCTCTCTCTCTCTCTCTCTCTCTCTCTCTCTCTCTCTCTCTCTCTCTGTCTCTCCTCCTCCTCTAGTGTGCGTCGGTGCTCCCGGTGTTGCAGTAACCCGTGTCCGGGGCCTCTGTGGTGTTCCTGATGCCCCTCTCCCACCCCTGAAGATCCCAGGTGGGCGAGGGGAAGGCCAAAGGGATCACAATCTTACAGCTAAGCTATTCTATTCTGTAAGTAAACACTCACCATTTACACACACACGCACACACATGCACAGCCTCCCAGCTAACCAACCCTCTGTCAGTCTGCCAAGAGTTTATAACCTGTTTAATTGGGCTTCATTCATATACGGGAAAGACTAGTCCAGCTAGCGATTCAAAACAAAGCATGTCCCCTGTTAAAAAAAAACTTCTAGAACTAGAACTTCTAGTTCGGCCACTCTCCCCTGTCAGGCCCATGGCCACTGTCTCTCTATTTTGCCATTGGATTTTTCTTTTTCGGCTGTGCTGTCCTCTATTTTCCATGCTCTTGGCAGCAGTTAATCTGTCTAGTCCAGCCACTCTCAATCTCTGTGCTAATCTGCTCTCTGTTCTCGGTGGCCTGTCGGCCCCGTTAGAGCTCTGACAGTGACAGTGTCCTGCTTAAGCTCCTCTGTGTCTCCCCGAGCGACCGGCTTAGCGGTCATGAATGTTGTCATGTTTTTTTTTTAATTTCTCGATAATTCTGCTTGCAAATTGTATTGTAAACCCAAGTAGTCTCGCTCATCATGACTACTGCACCTTCTTTTTTTATTATTTTTTTTTTTTCGTTCACACAGTGACCGAATAACCAAAATAGCTTTGTTGACAGATTTATGAACATCATAACAACCCTCAAGGGAGTCTGACTCCCTCAAGTGAAATTACACCCCAAAGCGGTGTGTTGTGATGAGCCAGTCAGAGCCAGCGGTTTGTCCTGTGGGCTTTTCCAAGTCCTTTGGGTAGAGAGGAGATTCGGCGGGCTGCACGGCCAACCCTGCCACGCCATATCTATACACTCGGCCATCCCCTTGACCTTTACTGTATGCAGTGATGGGGCTATTATTAACCTGGAGGGGGTGATTTCCTGAGCGTGCTGTTACCCCCCCCTATGTGTATCCCTTGCTATGCTGCAGAGCCGGTTCTGGTCTCACGCTCCGTCCGCTTGTGTGTCCGTGCAGGATTCTCATCTGCTGGTTTTTGAGGAGCCTCCCCCGCTGACTGGCCGAGTGCGCTTCCTGCTGTTTGAGGCGCAACGTTCCGAGGCCAAGGCACCGGCCTGGAGGGCGGCGCTGAAGGGGGCCAGCCTCTACGTGGAAATTCCCCCCGGAGCCCTGCCCGAAGGCAGCAAGGACAGGTACACACGAATACACACATCCACACACACATCCACACACACACACACACACACACACCAATTTCACAAACATTCTTTCTCGCATATGTTAAATTATAAGTGTATGACTTAAGACTGACTGTCTGTGTGTGTTTCCAGCTTTGCTCTGTTGCTGGAGTTTGCGGAGGAGAAGCTTCACGCGGATCACGTCTTCATCTGCTTCCACAAGAACCGAGACGACCGAGGTGAGTCTGCCGTCAGACTGTTTTGCATCTGTCTGGTTCCTCTTTCACTTCTCCCTGGTTTGCTTGTCTGTCACTTCCCTTATTGCACAGATAAGCTAAACGCTCCTTCTCTCTCTCTACCCAGCTCAACTGCTTCGGACGTTCAGTTTCCTGGGCTTTGAGATTGTGCGACCAGGTCATCCCCTCGTCCCTTCCCGCCCTGACGCTTTCTTTATGGCTTACAGCATCGAGAAAGACTCATCTGACGACGAATAAGCTTAATCCTCTCACATACACACTCACACACACACAAATGCATACTCACACACATTCACACATTCTAAAATGTACACACTTGTTTTTTTCCCACCATCATCCTCAGTGATTGACAAAGATTCAAGAAATTAAAGGAAAAAAACTAAGAGTAGACATTTCCAGTGACTTTTTTCATTTTTCATTTTATGCTTCCCCTTTGGAGTTGTTCTGTAGAAACGTGACATTTGCACTTGTTTTGGATCTGGATCTGGGTCTCATTCAAGCCCCGCTTACACCTGGCACACATTAACTTGTTACCTTTCCTACCAGGGCTTGTCCCAGTTCTCTGAGGCACCCGCCTCCCCCCCTCCACTGAGTTGAGGGCACTGGAGAGGGAGGCCTGTCTGGCTGATATCCCCATCACTTGCCCTATCAAATGGCCCAGTGGAATGTCAGCCATTTTGTTTCTGCCTATCCAGTTACCCTAACACAGTTTGAGGAAGGGAGGCGGTGCAAGCAATGAACTGGGATGGATCCCCAGGATTCTTATTTGTTTGTTTGTTTTCTGTTTGATTATTCTCTAGTCCTCCAACTCCCTCCATCCTCCACTTTTACCAATCATCTCTAGGGTGTAATATTTATGATTGAAGGTGTCCATGCAACATTAAAAACATTATGTAAGTAGTTTTGTTCTCATGGCTATTTCATGTTGATTTTAATGTTTGTATTGAATTTTTTTTTTAATGTGTGCATGAATCTTGAGTTTTTAGTTGTGATTCTATTGAAGACCGATATCTGCATGTTGTAACAATAAAGTGCACAGAATAAAGTGCTCAAACAGATTAATATGAATGGGTTTTTATCATTGGACGTGTATCCTGTTTCTTTTCTGAGTAAAGGGATTACTTTGGAATCGTCTGCCTCTTGCTAATGGTTGTGTGACCTTGTTCATGCTAATACTTCTGTGTCTGTGATGCCTGTCTGATGTGCACTCCGTTAAAGTACCACAATGAATGAACTAAAACAGGTGTTCTGTCCTATCGTCTAATGTAGTTGTTACTTTTGACCTGCCCTCTATCTCAGCCCTGTGGTTGAGGATTATATAGCTCTGTTAAAATGCTAGATGTGACTTGGATCGTGTAGGTTCCTGTACCTGTGCCAGCTTTGGTAAATAAATAAACTGATATCGAGCCTTGTTCTCACAGATAGTATCCATGATCATGGTCAAGGTCAAGGTCCTTCACTCAGGTGATCATCATAAGCATTGAGAACATTGAGTATTTTTCCCCACGCACGTGTGTCCTTAGGAGAATATTATGTCACCCAAGGTGGAACGTTACAAGGAACACATACTACACTTGCACAATTTGTTTTATGATGTCTCATTTAGCTTAGGTGCTGTAGAGGATATTTCACATTTTGCCTGATGACGTGAACATTACAGTTCAGTCAGCACTTCACTTAAACATGAAATTGTAATGGGAGAAGAAAGATGGGATTTCAACACCACTGAATACATTGCTCATCTCCTATATCCCTGCTCAGTTCTAGCTGGAATGTAATATGCAGGGCATCAGAATGGTCACTGGTATTATTTGCCCTCAACGGTGCCTTCCAGGCACTACTCTCCTCAGTTTAGGGGTAGGATGAGGGTTGAGGGGTTTAGGGTTAGGAATAGGGTAAAGGTAGTGCCTTTTAGGCTGTGCTGCCTGGAAGGTGCCATTGGGGGCAAAAAACACCATTGAGCCATCAGAATCTTGTGTTTGAGATTATGGCTGGCCAATCGGAGAGTTGAGAGGTTAGCTCTATGAGGCCCACTTGTTCCACTAACTCAATGGAAATGAAAATGTTTCATGGCCACAGTATGAGATTTATGGAAAGGCAACATCAGGCTTTCATGCTAATGAAAGTGTCTGCTAAATGTAATGTAATGATTTGAAAATGTAGGCCATTGACAATGACTTAAGTTCTAAATAGAGAGGCTTTTTTTATTATATAGTTCATCCTTCAATTTAGAGATAAAATGTCCATGTCTAAATGGCATCTGTAACAAATATATAACTTGCCAGCTCATCTGGTAAGTAATAAGAGTAGACAGTTGGGACAGATTTCTTTAATTTTTTACCAATCCTTTAATCGCTGTTTCAGGAAGAAAAAAATACTGAACCACAGCACTTGTCTGTTCAGTTATTAATAATTGAACGTAGCAACTGTCTGTAGAGCATGAATCTTCAAACTCTGAAGAATGTTAAAAAAACAAACGAATGAACATCCAACATGGCCTTGGTTCACCTATTTACTCAATTTTGTAGCATTCTTATGACATTTCATATCCTGGAAGCTCCTTCCAGGAAAAGCTTATTTGAAACTTCGTCACATTCATTGAGGAGACCAGTGGGAGAGAAGCAATGGCACTTATCACAACAGGAGCACCAAACCCAGCCAGTCTCATATCTCTGAGTGGTGGAGGCCCAGTTTCGCAGTGGCATTAAGCACCGTATGGGGATCAGTGAGGCTGAAGTACTGAAGGCAGAGGTAATCCTCCCAGTCCGCAGAAGACTGATCTGAGAACAGGCCTCTCTCGGCCAGCTTGAGAAGCAGGAGGGAGCGTTTGACCAGCAGCCAGTTGTGGACAGTGGTGGGGTCAGGGAGACTGTGCTGGAAGAGAGAGGCCCGTGGGCCCCAGAGCAGAGCCTGGAGGAAGGGCACTGTGTCGGTCATTTGCAGCTGGTGCTCTGGAACGATGAGCTGGGAAAGGAGGCAGAGGAGGCCCTCGGAGTAGGGGGAGTTTGGTAGGCTGTTGGTGCAGCTCTTCTGGGTCTCTGGGAGGTGCAGACAGTGCTGAAGCAGCCGGCCCAGCTGAATCTGGTGTGAGGTGACTGGTTGAGATGGTTTGGTTGTGGAAGGGCTTAATAAGGTCAACACCACTCGAGGGGTCCCCCACGTCATCCAGAGGTTCTCAAGGTTCCCCAAAAGCTCATTCTTCTGCTTTTCCACTGTGTTCTTCCTCTCACAGTTGTTCTTTCTTTTGTTCACTCCTTCACTACTCTCCTGTGGCTCCTCAATCCCCCTCGTCTTCAGCTTCAGCCTGCCACTGTCATTTTCAGCCCAGGACAGACGGATGCTATGTGGGTCCAGGTCAGCCACCTGAATGCCATGTGTCTGCAGGTGCAGGAGAGCCTGGGTCACCTGAAGCAGCAGGAGGGCTAGCCGCCTGTGGTACACCTCAGGGTGACTGCTGTGGAGAGCTCTCCCCTCCAGCACAAACTGCTCCAGGTCGCCCTGAGTCACGTCTCTGCTGACCGTGACATGGTAATCCTGTTTGAGCAGAGACAGGACTGAGGGCTCTCTTTGCATTTCTGCCTGACTGCTGCCCCCTTGTGGCCAATCTGGGGCCAAAGTTCCTATTTCCCTCTCTGGTGCCAGGAGTAGCGCTTTAACTGAAACACCTGAGAAATGACTTAGCATCTGTTGAACATTGGCGTGGGGATACTGAAGTAAAGGTGAAATTGCGTTGCCTGACTCTGTGCTCACCTGAAATATAGAGTTAGCGGTGGGTCATTAGGACAGAACATCAGTGTTTCAGCTATACCAAATATAACTAATCTTCCCATTGTAGTTTGTGGTTACTTGTTTCTTTTGCTTTTCAAATGATAACATGCACTGTGGTGTTTTTTCAAAATGTAGACTGTATGAATGTGTTTACAGAGTGACAGTTAGATTTCTCAACACCTGTTGCCAGCTTACAGGAAGTGGCTTTGTATGACAGATAGTGTAGTCAGAGGCCTTCCTTATATGGGAGAGTGTGTTTGCCTGTGGTTTCCATCTAAAGTATGAGAATCTCTTTACAAATGATAAGAATCATCACAGCTCACTCTCATTACCTCTGCAGAGCTGGGAAGCTTGCCAACTTGATCTTGGTTAGAACTAGCAGAGCACCTCAACATGCTCGCACGCAGAGGTAGTGAATGAAGACTCAGTCTGTGTCTGTGCATAGTGTTACATTTCCCTTCAAGCTGTGACTGTGATTTGACGAGACACTAAACTATTTCATATTATACATATGTGCACAAATTAATTAGCCATAGTTATAAAGTATCATTCAAGATTGTTCCATGTCAAAACTGCAATTGAAATATGGTCTCCTCACCTTGATATCAAACTCCTGTCCATGCAGACTGGGGCATCTCACTCTGTAGTGCTGTACCCCGTCCTGAGCATTCAGGAACAGGTCATCCTGGCACAGCATGAGGTCCTGGGGCTGGATCTGCCCCAGGCTGGCCCCCGCTGTCCCGACCCCTTTCTCTATCTTCTCCACAGTACTCCGCAGGAACAGCAGGAGGCGCTGTTGGAGCTTCTCAGACACCTGCGCCTGGTGGCCAAGGTTCGAGAAGAAGCAGGGAAGCTGCTCATCTGGAGTGTCGAAGCCCAGCTGAGGGAGTTGGGGCGGAGACAGGATGTCCAGCTGGGCCTCAGAAGCCTCCTCTTCGACACTACAGCCTGGCTCAAACACGGCATCCTCGAGAGGGGACAACCTGGATAGAGGGTTGAACTGAGGCAGGTGGGTAGGACGGGTGTAAGAGGAGCCAGGGAACCCCTCTGGCAGGGACATGGTGCGGGCCAGTCTCTTTTTGGGAACAGGGGGAGGGGTGTTCTCTGAGAAATACCTCTCCTGGTGGCAATCAGAATGTTCTACAGTAGAAGAAAGATACACGCACAAAGACAAGAAAAAGTGAGAGATCATAATTTCTGAGAAATCACAATATCTTTCTTACAAACATGAAGTTCTTCAGGTAGTCCTAAGCTATCGCTGTTGTTGCTAATCGTACATAAGTTAGTAGTTAAAAGAAAATCAAATGAAAAGTAAAAGGCAAAGCAAACCCCAAGCTATTTTTACATGATCTAGAACATGTCTGGTCATGGCCTCAATCACATACTGTATGTGTCTTGGTACAGGTGTCATGTGCTATAAGGAAGTAGTAAAAGTAGTAGCCGCGTACGATGGTGGTTTGTGACAAGCTTGTCTTGCATGTGGTTGGCCTGCTAGTATGTATTGTTAAGGTGTGGTTTCAGGTGCCACTTCCCTTCATTCACTTCCCACGGAAAAGAAGGAAGGAGAACGCTTGCCACAAAGGTGTTAAAAAATCCAAAAAGAACACAGCCACCCCCTATTTTTTGGAAAACACTACTTTGCAGTGCCAACATACTAAAAGACTGCTCTAAAAGACTACTGTGTCACGGTATGCACTGGTTTCGTCTTTACTCACCATAGCGGTGGTGTATGGGACACTGCGGTGCGAAGCAATCACAGGAAGGCGAGGTGGGGAGAGAGACTGAGCCGGAGGTCAAGTCAGGGGAGGGGAGCGGAGAGGGGAAGACCATGGAGATTGATCTGGACTTCCGTTCAACAGAGCTGGTGCTGTAGCTTCGAGAGTACAGACTCCTAAACACACGCACACACACACACACACAGATGAACTTTTTCAGTGCTTCAAAGGGGTCTACTATGAATTGAAGGCGCTCTGCAGCCTTTATTGACAATTCCAGAGAGAACACTCTACTAACTGAGCACATGAATATACACATTCAAGTGAATTCACATGAATACATCCATCAATTCATATATCCACCAAGAATCTTTGTCATCTAAATGGCTAAAGAAATATTGACACTTCCAGATGCCTCTAGGACCATATCACATTTGCACCAGTGTCTGCAGCTCAAGACTTGCCCTTCTGTCGATCTCTTTGATGTGTTGAAATCTGCAGGCATTGGATGCCAGTGCTGAAGATGCAAGTCGAAGTGATAACCTTGTTCTGACAGATCTTACCTGCGTTGTTTGGCTGGCAGGGCGGGTGGCAGGCCCTCTGCTCCACTCGAAGAAGAGTCCATGGCGGGAGGGTTGGGTGGGTGGCTGGGTGGCTGACTGGCTGGTGGTCGGTCGTTCGCCGACTGTACTCGAGCCTGACACGTCCTCAGCTGAAGGCAACTGCAAGTTCCTGCTGTCCTTCCTACAGTTGACTGTACTTTCTCTCTCTTTTAGCTTCTCTTGTGGTCTTCCGAAGGTCTACGTCTTGTACAGGAACACGAGAGTTTGCGCGACTCTGAGTGCGCGTGTGTGTTTGTGTGTGCATGCATGCGTCTGAGCGCGTGTGCTGAGTGAGTGGGGGGGCATATCTCCACTGTGCACTGACCTCAACTCCGAAATGAGGAACAACCAAAGACCCACAGCGACTACAGCATACTATGCATCATCATTCCCCGGCTTTCACAGAGTGTACTCAGGCAGGGCTTCTGCAAGTCCAGTCACCGTGCTGCAAATGTCCTGCTTCTGCTTCAGTAGTATTTCCAGGAGCAGGGGATTCCACAAAACACCACGAACCGACTTTCTTTCCTTGTACACAAATGCTGTTTGTGCCTCTCTTGTCTAGTCTTTGACATTTACTGACTGGGACGTCTCTGATCTTATCTTAGCATGCTGCACATGTTCCTATATGTCTGCTGTCTAGAGCCCCTTCAAGCAGAAAGTCCTGAAGACTTGAGAGTAAAGACCTATGAGAACCTACGCCATAATTCTAAACACTCTACTTCAACACAGAACATGGTGGTGCCTCAAGAGAAGTGCCTTCCTTTTGTTCGTGAGATAAACATTTGGCAAGTCATAGAGAGGAAACCATGTGTGAGTATGGGGTGGTTTTTGGTGCTATCTCTTCCTGTCTGTTGGTGTTGCCATGGTGTCTCAGGCTGATGTGTTTCACTGGAAGGGCGTGCCATCTGGTGGGAAGTTTGTGTGTGTGTGTGTGTGTTTGTGTGTGTGTGTGTGTGTGTGTGTGTGTGTGTGTGTGTGTGACTGCGAGACCGCACTTGCTGTGGTTGAATGAGAGAATTGCAGAAAGAGTACATGAAGTTCACACTCAAATAGTTACAGAGGTAAATTGAATGGGCTGAGTCTTAACACAGACAGTCTTAAATTACTCTCATATCATACTAATCACTTTGTGCTCACCTCTAACCAAATGATATGGAAACTGAAATGTTCTAATTGACATCTGGCAAGAGTTTAAATGTGCATGTTCTGTCTTGTTCTCAACAGACGTCTCACTCACAGCTACATAACCCGTCTTCAAGACTCCAGCATGGTTGAGTCAAAAAAGAAGTTGACTGATTTGTGACATAAAATAGAGGTTGACTGTGTTGTGACTGTGTGTCATGACCATGATGCCACCACCATTTTCCCCAGAATTCAGAAGTTGGAAATTCTGAACAGAGAAAAAAGGTCTGAGCACAAAATCACATGAGACTATAAACAGCCTACCTAAAGGTCTCGAGGTCTGACCTGGTTCGTCTTCACTAGCTCCGCCCCTTCCCTCCCACACACACCCTCACACGCACACACGTAAATCACTGAAGTATATTTCTATGATTGTCCTCTTTGTGTGTCTTTGCCGTGACGTCACCTTTGGCCTTTCCAGATGCTGATGTTCATCAACATGATAATGGCCTTCGCTGTCCTTAGGAGGCTGTGGCTCCAAAGCCTAATGAAAATGCATGAGGTGGTGCTATAGTGGGATCCCTTTCGTCTACACAGACTGCCTGCTCGGGCAGTGCACAGTATACCCGTCCGGTAGACTAATTACGCGCCTAAGGAGGTGACGATGCTCCTGGGTCCTCGTAGCAGAGAGAGGGAGGGAGCAGGAGAGAGAGGAAGAGAGAGAGAACAACAGAAGGAAGGGATGAGTCAGTGTCCTTAGGGCCATTGTCTGCTGTGATACACAATCCCAGTTAAGGTAATGATGATGATCATGGGAAAGACAATCGATGTGAGGAGGCAGACGCAAGAGGCCTTCAGCAAGAACCCTCTCAGAGCTGTGCTCACTGAGTAATGAGTGCTTCTGAGAACAAATATGAATTTTAACAGCATGCATGAATGTCCCAGTGGTCACAGTAGGCTTTGTAAAATGAGTAAATAATGCTTGACTGACCGAGTAAACATATCTTGAGTTGTTGGAAAAATAAGTTTATGGTGGCTTTGTTTTGCAAGTTCCAACAACATCAATAAAATAATCGGCATCTATCAGAAAACCAAATAGAGAAAATATTAGCGCAAAGGCTATATTGACTGTCCACACAATGTTGATCATTGCTGAATTACTAGTGCCAACTGCTAATATTATATTCAACTGCCTTGTCTGTTGTGACGGAGGGATTCAGTGATGTTGATATCGGAATACTAAAAATCCCAAAATGTATGGTCAGGTAGGAAACACTTGCTGTTTTGCATGCTGAAAGACTGAAGGAGGAAAGAAGAGCTTTTTTGGGACCCTCTTTAAAGCACAGATTCAAATGAGAGAATGAGGGGCAGACAGAGACGAGAGAGAGAGAGTGGGGGATAAAAAGGCCCTTTTATATCTCTGCTGAGTGCAGCGCCATTAAGGCCTTGAGCTTTCTGGTTGAAGAGCTCCTTCAGGGTTAGATCCCAGGCAGAGATGGAAACCCAGCCACGTCAGCTCCCACAACATCAGCAACGCGGTGAGGAGCTCAGCTCAGCTCACAAACAGCTGGGGGACCAATGACAACCTGAATTTACTACTGTATAGGCTGATGGGAAAAGTCAAGAGCTGTACGTTGTGAAACTCTATGTAGACTAGGCCTATGGGCTCATGGGTTGTTAACTTTTGTGTGATTTTTTGCACCTCCTCCAAGCAGACAAAATATTTAGTTTGACCCATAGTAATTCTTAATAGTGATAAAAAAATCCCTTGCTCAGACAGAAATGTTTTGCCATTTCACTACCTCATCAGCACCTATCTGAATCATTAATTAATCATTAGATTAGATTAATTAAGATTATTCACAGACTATCCTTTCCACAGAATGGGACAACTAGGTCAGGTCATACTGTTGAGAGGATGAGCAGAATAAACAGTCAGATATCCAGGAACACATTGTCTCTTATAAATATATATTTATTTGACTTCAGTTATTGCAACAATGCACAACCTCACATTTGTTTTTCTTGATCAGCATGTAGTTGTCATCTCTTTTACAGCATACATCAAAACTAAACCATTGCTCCACATGACATCAAGAGCGTCTTTAACAGCATAATGATTACGGACATGAGGGCGGTGAGGTGCTCCCTCATACATTGGCCTGTCTCTGCATCCCTTTCTGGCTGACAAAGTGTTTGCGGAGGACTCCCCAGAGCCTGCACTTGGGTTTGCTCCCTGAGCTTCTGTTGTCCGGGTGATGGGGCTTCAGTGCCGTGCTCCCCTCCGTCCTCTTATTGCCGGTCCCTTGCAGCGGGAGGGGCGCGGGTGCAGGAGGGGTGTGAGTGCAGCTGGAGGTGCTTGTGGCAGGCCGGGTTTGGCTGTGCGAGAGGCTTCTCCTCAGCTCTGGCTTGAGGTGCCTTTGGTGCGTGGCACTCTCCTCCTCCAGCCTGCTCCGCCGCCGGCTGAGCCCGGCCTGGAAGAGCAGGGCCTCCTCGCTGGCCATCTGGGGGCTCTGGCTGAGAGTGACAAAGCCGTAAGGAGTGGTGACTTTGGGGAGGTGGGGGAGGGAGAGGGCTGCGCACGAGGCCGGGTCATAGTGCTGCTGGGCCCCTCTGGAGAACCTCCGCTGTGCGGACGCCCATTTCAGGCTCTCTGGGTCTGAGATGCTCCTGCAAGCTTTTCGGCTCACCATAGGGGAGGATCCTAACCCTGAGGATGTGGAGCCTGAGTATGATGACGATGAAGAGGACAGAGAGTTGGACATGAATAGAGAATCAGTCTCGTCCAACATTGCCTGGTATATGTCAGCATCCTTCTCCATCCCCGATCTCTCTCTATCATGGCCGGTGGACCTCAGGCTGTCTTCTACCGCCAGACGCGGAATGGTGAACTGCGGGATGCTTCTGGGCGTCACCACGTTGCTGAGAATGTTGTCCTTGCTTGTCACTCTCTCCCAGCCCAGAGAGTGGGAGCTGTTGTTTGCAAACATGTGCGCCCTCATCCCCACAAGGCTGTGCCTGCGTGCGCCATGAATATCCTGAGGATCAGACCCATGCGACGAACCTGCACAGTTTCCCATACTGAAAGTTCGTGTCACTGCCATACTTCGACTCATTTTCACGGATCTGTTCGTTGCTGCCTTCCTGTTGATGATGGTAATGTGATTATACGGGCTGTGTTGTGAAGGAGATGCTTGTTGGAGAGCTTTTATATTCCCAGGCCCCCAAGCCCCTCCTCGCTGCTCTGAAGAGAAATGAGACGTGCGTAAATGTGACGATAGCCTACTCCAACGGAAGCATCAACAATGCCAGACCAAACACTGAAGCAGACGGTCTATGAGAACAAACTAAATGTAAATAACCGTAGCCTACGAAAGAGCTTCAACCATCAACATTATTATTCTCAGGTTTCTTGAAAAATAGCCCTAACATTTCAACCAGGTTTAGTCTAAAAGTAAATCACATAAATTGCTAAATTACAATTTATCAATGTTACAGATTTATTTTTAAATATAAAGACACATAAAACCAGAACAGTTTGAGCCAGCTGATTAGGCTAATTAATGAGGTCAAGGCAAATTGATTTTAGACCTACCAGCAGATGTGATTGGTTGACCTTTGTCAGACACTGGATTTATGGCAACACCTGTGCGTCGATTATCACACAACAGTCGTCATTACCCACGCAGTGATCCGAACAACAGGAGCATCATGACATCTCAGAGCAGCGTTGTGATCGAGCCAGAGGAGAAGACAATCTCCGAGGTGTATTTTATTTATTTTTTCGACGACCAATACTGTGTAATTTCTGAACGGGTCATTTGTTTATTGCGCGTCTTAAAATCTCTGTTGTGATAATAGTTGTTGCTTACCTTGCAACTGACCGTGTGTTGACTGAAGTTTCAACTTCAACGATATTGTTCGTTTGATCCATGTGACTGCTTGCTAGCACTAGGCAAGCTAGCAAAAGTTAATGAAATGAGTGGTGATTGTGTCTCTGGTGCCCATAAACTTGATAACATTTGCTCGTTTCTTTTTCAGGGTAAATCTGAAGAGAAGAGAGTTGTTGTCGTTTCTACTGTCTTCGGTCGAATCTCCCAGTTCTGGCCCTTCAGATTCACGGTATTTTCCATAATTTCGCAGTTTGTTGAAACCACTTTAGCTATAATAGCCTAGCAATGTAAGGCCTAACCATGTTGGCTGACTACCCAGTTATGTTTGCCACAACGTAATTGTAAAATTCATTGAGCAGTCGTTCTCTTTTATTGGGGATTCTTAAAAGTCAACATGTATAAAGCAGTTCCACTTAATTTGTGTTGTAGATGCGCGCTTTCCGTGGGTTCTGGTGGTTTTTCGGTTTCTCCACTCCAGAGAAGCCGCTTGCCCTCGCTGAAGGTGACTCTCCGACCCGTCCCTGCCGCACAGGACGTAAACGATTGTGGCGGGCGACTCGCATCCTGCTCGCTATCTTGCCATGCAGGGTTCAGAGTGCTCTGGGCTACCCGGTGTGCACCAGCATCGGCCGAACAGTTTCCCCAGGTAGAAATCCCGCTAATTAATGAACAGCATTTACTCGATATAAAACACAGCTGCTTAACTCTATGGGGGGAGGGAGACTAGTGCAGTGCTTTCTCGTTGGCTACTGGCAAGTTGTAATGGGACGTTTGAACTGTTTCACCGCCCTAAAGAGGTGCAGGGCTCCCCCACCAAACCGTGTGGAAAGGGCAGCAAGAGGAAGCAGGATGACGTGGATGATGAGGATGAAGATGCCGAGCAGCAGTCCTGGGTGGAGGCCCTTAATCAGGAGCTGGCTGATGAGGATGCAGCTGATCCAGAGGATCCTGACTATGAGGTGCTGCCTGGATTTATTTATTTTGTAAGAAAAGGGGGAACTCTCCCAGCGCTTCTTGCACTGACAGACTTTGGGAAAGACTCTTGAAAGACTGTAGTCTCGAGTAAAGCTTAAATGAGGGGCATTAGTTAAGACCACAATCTTTCCCAAATCATGTCATAGTCTGTCAGGTGTAAGGTAGGCGTATGGTGTGTGTCTCCTTCTCATTGTGTGGCTTAACCCATCTTCCATCTATCCACAGCCGAGCAGCATAGTCACAGACAGTGAGGAGTACCAGTCCCACAACAACACAGACAGTGACATTGAGGTGGACAAAGGTGTTGTTGTAATCAAAGATGTTCCATTGGTAAGTGGCCTCCGTTGACCTGTTCTAATATGTAGTGACTTCAATCCCATTGTATTTGTTGCCCCTAGATGTGTTGGGCAAAGAGTGAAGATGTGTCTTGTATATTTATAATGTATAATGGTGTCTTGGAGATCTACAACAAAAATGTATTTACAGGATGCGGCTTCCTCTGACTCGTAGTGGAAAGTGAATGGTGTCGGTTAAGGTAAATGCTTTGCCTTTATGCTGCCAAGTTACTGGCCTTCAAACTAATTGAGATTCGATTTAAAGGTTAAATGATTGAGTCGTCTTTTGATTTGCACAGCTGGTTGAGATTCTTATTTGTGTTGTGCTCCTTCACAGGTCTTGTTCGTTTGGACTGTGTTCTATTTTTTTGTATACATGTATGTAATATATATTTGAAAAATAAAGTGGTTCTTTAAAAAAATTGCAAGATGTGTTTTCTTGTCTGAGGGTTGTAGTGAATGGCCAGTAGATGGCAGGAGTAAGCTGAAGAGTGAGTAGTTTGTGATTTCAGAGCCTGCAACTGGAAATCCATGTAAAAAAATACTATGCAGAGTTTCGTAAATGTGTGTCTGAGGGAGAATGTGCATATGTCTTGCTAAGTTGTGTCTTTCAAGCAGTGCTAGTTGAGCAGATGTGGTGCCCCATAGACCAGAAGTTTGCCTACAAAAAGGACCCAAAGCTGCCATCTTTGCCCATATAAGGAGATCCGGGAGTTAATTGAAGCTAACTGCCTATGGCAAGTTGCATTGTAAGTTAGCTCTGAGGTAGCAAAGATCAGTGTGCCGTCTTCACCTACCAAAGGATCACATTATCCACTAGAAGGCAGTGGACAGAACTGTAGTGAGAAATGTCTGCATTTCCATGTCCGCATCCCCACGAGAGTTTTAACAGGTGCAGTAACTGAATCTTCATGTTTTCCCATAGAAAGAATCTCGATGTTAGATCTCCTTATTTGAGCAGAGATAGCTTTTTTTGAAGGTGAATTTCAGAGGTCTAGTCTTGCTGAGCCCTACAAACAAATGACTTGACCTGTGCAAGCTTTTTGACCTCATGTGAACCTGCAGAAGTGCGGGGGAGGCTTATATAAGCCCTTTTACATATAAAAAAGGGTGATTAAAGACTTGGTGTAATTACTTTGGCAAATGAACACTGACTGGGCATCTAACATTGCTGGCTGCAAAACATGTTGCTAGAAATGCCGTTTTAGCACCATTTTTAAATGTTTTGTCAGGTTGGTGTGTTGGAAGGACAGACTGCCTTTTATCCTGTGTTGGATGTCCTTGCATCACCCAGTGGATTTGTTAGAAGAAATGATCGGCCGTTGTGGTGGCATGGCCATGCCATAACCAGGTATGGCTTTCACAGGATGTGTCTATTAACCATATTCCCTAACTGTCAAGCAGATGGACATTTTGGGTGGGCATAGTTAGAGCTTGGGGCATGAGGTTATTCAGAACAATTTAGCATATTCTAAGAATTCACAAGTTAACATTTTCAGATTAAAAATCTGGGTTTGCACATACCCGCTTAACTTTTATGGACACTGCACTGCTGGTCCCTGACTCATTGCTTTCTCAATGTATGTTTCAGACCACCATGTTTAAATCTCCTTATAAAGGTGAAATGGGGGTGTCAAAACCATGGGGCTGTTTACCTCCTTCCCAATGTGCTGTTTGGGGTGAGTCAGCCAATCTCTTGTAGACGGGTGGTATTGTCAGCCAGGAGTGGCACTTGGGTGGCATGGTAAACAGGATGTGGTTAGAGGGCATTAGAGGAAGGGAAGGTGAAAGCCCAGCCACCCACACCGCTGATCTCGCCAGCCTCCAAGAGGCCTGCTTGGGGCAAGAGCATCTTTATGTGTACTGTATGTGTGTTCATTCAACAAGCTGGCAAGAGGAAGGTCAGTGTGTGTGTGTGAGGGTGAGGGAGAGCGTGTTTTGTATGCATAATTGGTGTTTGTGTCAGGTCTAAGAGAGCAGTGGGTGTTTGTGAAGAATCCTTTGTGCCGCTCTCAACAATTACTCTTCCAGCGTGCTCGCGAGCAGAAGTGCTGTTCTCACTAAATGGCTGACTCTCATTTCGCCCCTTCCCCCACGCAGAACATGAGCCGCCTTTGAGCATGCATAATGAGTACCACACACTTGAGTAAGTTTTTCACTTTGTATCAACAGATATGGAAAAAGCACTGACTCTGGTCCTTTCAGGCCTGGATAAGCTCATTAACTGATTTAGGGATGCAGTGCATGGTTGACAGTTTTCCTGCAGTCAGCTGGAGGTTTTTTTTTTGTTGCTGTTGTCTGTGTTTGAAAACTTGGCCTTGGAGGACAGAGCGGGGTAGGATAATGGGATTTTGGTCCGCTCTCGGATGGAGGAGGAGGGAGGAAGGCGAAGAGCGGAGCTTTGAGGATGCAGGCAAGAAGCGGTCTCAAAAGCGAGCGGCAGTGGCCTGCTGGGATTTCTCGGCCGTCTGCATTTGTGAAGAGGAGACAGCTCGGTCGGGGGGGGAGAGCACTGTGTCTGTGGCAGGATGGAAATAAACCTGCTGTACCTTCTCTCTCTCTCTCTCTTTCTCTCTCGCTGTCCCTCCCGAGTGTTTCATATCTTTCCTCTGTTATTTCCTTCTCTCCCTCTCTCTTTGCCGCCTGCCTCTAATCCTCATCCTCACCTTGGCTCTATCACCCCTCATCTGGAGGAAGCAGAGTGCTGAATGCGGATGCTGAGAAGGTGAACTTTAGCTCTGCTGCACAGGCTACGGATTAAAACAACAATCCCTGTTGTGTAGTGGATTTGAGTTGTTAATATGCTGTGCATAGCCCATGTTTATGGATGAGGTTCTGCTCAACTGCATGGCGCTTCAGGCCAAGTGTCTGGTGTAGTTGATGCTTTTAATTTCTTTTTAAGACTAGAGTATGAGCGTGAATAACAATATAGTGATTGGGAAAAAAATAGCAACAGCACTGCCTTATCTCAGGGGCATAGTTGCCATAAAATATTGATACTGGGTATTTTTTGGGCACACTCTTTTAAAAAATATTTAACATTTAACATATTGTCTCGTCTCATCTTCCCTGCCTGTTTTAGTGTTGTTTTTTATGACTGGATTCATAGCTGCTGCTACCCTCTTGTCCGATGCTTACATCATGGCCCGTAAAAATAAATGAGTGAATTTAATTAAAAGTGAAGCTATTACAGGGACCTCTATAGCGGGAGCATATTTTCACAGGCTAGCTGGCTGACCGCTGACGCTGCTGTGCGGCGAGGCCTGCTGCCTGGACGCTAGGCCGCATTTTCACGCCGCTCTCGCAGCTGAGGTCCGTCCTCCTGCTGACCTTGTGGGGACTCGCCGTGGGTGTGAGAGGCCCCCTTCTGGAGTTTTTGGCAGCGGACCCTGCCACCGTCAGCACATCCTGGTGTGTCCGTGCACTGTCACCTTGAGTGCGAAACGGCAAGCGCTTACCGTCTTTAGGTTGCGTTTTCTGACCCTTCAAAATCCATTACCTGCTGGATTACACAGTGTTTGATGAGTCCCGGCTCCCCTCCGGGGCGCCTCTTTTCATCCATGGCAATGTTCTCTCTCTCTCTCTCTCTCTCTCTCTCTCTCTCACCTTCTCTCTCTCTCTCTCTGCCTTTCTCGCTTTTCTCTGTCTCTAGCCCTGTCATATTTTCTCCCTCGTCCATTGTCAGTTTTATTTCCCCACAGTATCAATTCCAATTGAAATCACATTTATGTTTTTTTCGTAGTAAGTAAATGTATGTCTGCTTGGTCAAAGTGTGGAATTGCAAAAGAAAGAAAATGACTCTTTCACTGGCATTCAGCTGTCTTGCACTTCAGGTCAGGACTTACTCCTTCAGCTCTTGAGGTTGACTAGTGAGTCAGTGGTTTAAGAGCCCAGGCTGAAAGTGGCCTTCATGGCTGACCTTGAAAGGTGGTGTGTTAAAAGGAGAAGGGTTTGCTTTTTCATACCTTCTCCCAACAGTCATTCATTTTCATCTGTGTTGACACGTGCAGACACCATTGCATTTTAATGCCTCTGTGCCAGTGATAGCCATGGCCAGAGGCATTATGTTTTCGGGTTGTCTGTCCGTCTGTTCGTCCTGATCTCGTGAACGCACGTAAGTGCTTCAGATTTGGTATGAATGTTCACTTGGATTCAAAGATGAACTGATTAGAGGTCAAAGTTCAAGGTTACTGTGATTACATGTACAGTATGTCCCATTCGTGTAACCACAATAAATCAAAAATGCCTACAGGAACATTCTTAAAATTTAGTATGAATGAGCTTACTTGGACTGATTTGATTTCAGTCAAAGTGTCACTGTAATCACATGTAGGCTACATCCTTTTATTGCAATGTCTTAGTAATGCCTTGAGGAACGTTCGTCAGATATCATCAGATATCATGTTCACTTGGACTAAAAGATCAACTTGTTTGGTTTCTTTCAACTCTATGATCTACTGTATGTAGCATTGGCATGCAAATGTTATGTCCACCAGAAATCCACGTCTGTGCAGAAGTGCACCACTGCAAAATAGTAATTCAACTCATTCATTCTCTCTCTCTTCCTACCTTCTCCCTCCACTGATATGTCTTAACCCCCTTTGCCCTCACCAGCCACTAAGGTCCTGGGAGAAAGCTGAAGCCGGCACGGGAAGGGATTAGACCTGTGAACCATGTAACTGATAATTCTGTCCTGCACGTGCGTGGAGTGTCTTAGGAGCCGTGTGTAATCTACACTGCTCTGATGAAAAGCTCAGCTGCTCGAGTGCTACCCGTCCCGTCCCCCCCCGCCCCACCACCACCACCACCCCTCTCCTTGGCTCGTGCCAGAGCTGTTTCTTGATATTGAGATACTAATTAATGAGTATTAGCTCCATGGGGAGACGGAGAGAGAGCGCGAGCAGTTAAATCCTCCCATTAATTAATCATTCATTATCTTTGTTTAGTTTTTTTTTCTTCCCCACCCCTTCCTCTCTCTTCCAGCTGAGAGCATTTTCCCTCTCCATTCAGGGAACTCGGTGGAGTAGCTTGCTGGGCTTGTCCTAATCTAGGCCAGAGAAACGGATGGCACTGCAGCTGGAATGTAGGTGCAGAGGCACAGGTGGGAGAAGGTGATTCCTCCACACACTTTTCAGTCGTGCGGAAAAGACTGTGTGCCTATTGAGGCCATAGACACCGTGATTTATTACGATGGCGATCCTTTTTTGACAGC
This sequence comes from Sardina pilchardus, assembly GCF_963854185.1. NCBI lineage: Eukaryota > Metazoa > Chordata > Actinopteri > Clupeiformes > Clupeidae > Sardina > Sardina pilchardus. The sequence goes on from NC_085008.1 coordinate 6,537,335, forward strand.
TAATACAAGAGAGAGCAACGTGGAAGTGAAAAGAAAGATTTTCTTTTTGGTGAAATTTTTTTTGTCTGCCGTGGATGGATGGTCTGGTCGATAGCTAATTTCCGTCTGTCCTTGTGACACCTGAGGTACAATGGAAGTCACCTGTGCTTTCTGTCTTTACCCAGCAGCCCCTTGGCCTGCCAATCACAACATAGAATATTAGTCACTCTGAGTGACTTCCTAAGGGTGGTAGGAGTCAAGCAGAGAGGAGAGGAAGTGACTGATATTGTGTGTGTGTGTGTGTGTGTGTGTGTGTGTGTGTGTGTGTGTGTGTGTGTGTGTGTGTGTGTGTGTGTGTGGAATGCAAAGAGATGACATGGGCCTTTGATCATGCTGTGAGAGTAGACATACAGTACAGGAATCAGTACTTTAGCTTTGAGGTGCACTCCAACCAGAGCACAGAAGATGTGGTAGTGGTTAGTAATGCATTCAACATATTATCTGCTGTAATACTACTACTATGTCAGGGGCCATTTGAAGGTGTTTTCTAGTTCAAATCTTTGGCAGTAAGGGGTTGAAAAGTGTCCCCCCAAAATAATGTTCTATGGCTACAATGAAGACATTTGCTCCGACAAATCTCTCCTACTCTGCTTGTGTGGCCTCATATTGCCCTCCTACAATTTTCTGAAGAATCTTCTCTCTCGCCCCCGTCCTATTCCTCCGCCTACAGCCTGTGTGTGTAAAAGCTCATCCCTGTTTAGAAAACACTGCATGAATCCGTACGCTGTTGAGCCTCTCTGGATGTTCCAGTCATCACATTGCATCATGATTGCTTGCTGCTGAATTGTCTTTGTGCTTTTCTGCTGCTATTGTGGGAAAGGTTGAATATACGGGTGGGGGGGGATTGTTCTGTCCGTCCTGTCCATGGCTTGGTGACACACAGCAGTGCGTGTGACGCCCCCGAGTCCAGATGCGTGGCAAGTTTAGCCTGTCACATCCGCTACGGTCTCCCTCTGCTCGCCACGTGGACCGAAGGGAGGTTCGCGGTCCGAGGGAATGCCCTGCTGTCAGCGCAGATCGCACGGGCTGTCACACAGCTGGGATGCGGGGGTGACCGCTGAAGCTGGCGCTCGGCGCTCGGAGCTCGGAGCTGACCCGCCCGACGGAACGTGTGAACGCTTTCCCCGTTTATGTCCTCATCCTTTAGTGATGTGATGTGATGTCTGACCGACTGCAAAATATTGCAAATTCAATCTGATCGAAGGAGAAAGTGAGAGCGAGAGCAAAGAAGAATGAATTCTAATTAATTCCAGTGATATGTGCTTGGGGGCTGTGCTGCTCCAGCAGTGGTCGATACTGAGTATGTATGTGCGTGTGTGTGTGTGTGTGTGTGTGTGTGTCTCTGTGTGCCTCTGTTGACGTGCTGGCTTTGTATTAATGGGATTTGTCAGTGCCTCCAACACAATCACTGCATCACTCTGCACAGGGCTATTTTCTGCCCCTTCCCAGGGACTGCTGTAGCTTGTGGACCTCACAACCACCAATCCCAAGCAGCTCTCCACTCGTGTGTGTGTGTGTGTGTGTGTGTGTGTATTTGTATGGTTATGCATGTGTGTGGGAGGGAGAAACAACAAAGCATCCTGTTCAGTACAGTGGGTAAGAATGCATCTGTGTGGTTGTGATGGGATGTGTGTGTATTTGAATGATTGTGTGTAGTATGTATGTATATGTGTGAGAAAATTGCTGTGTTAATTAATGCACCAAGGCGTGTCGGGGGCAATACAGATATGATTTAAAATGGGATATAAGATGAAGGCAACAAAGACCAGGCTAGAGGAGATTTTTGAGTTATCCGGTACCCACTATACTGACCATTTACAAACAGCGAGCATGGGCGCATCTACCACACAGGACACCGAGGTCATGTCCTCGGTATGTCTTTCTTCAATTTCCGTTTAATTTATGAAGTAAAACTACCCGACGAGACAATTACCATAGCCTCAACGCACCGTCAAGTATCACGTAGCCTAGTTGCAGTTACATGCCTTATCTACCATAGAGGCCACCGGTATTTCTTTCTCTAAGTTTTGTTAATTTATGAAGTAAAAATAGCTGATGATACAATTATCCTTGCCTCAATGCACCGTCACGTGACACATATTTGCAAATGACATGTCAAAACGAATGAGAAAACTAATGGTTAAATACAATAAAGATGCAGTAGGGCCACCAATGAGATGCTGAAATTCAGTGGAGATGCACCTAACCTGCACAGATTAAGTTATGTTAATGTTATATGGAATGGATATTTTAATATTGTGATGGATATTATTTAAGCATGGCCAAACATAACCTACTTTCAAATTATATCAATTATTGGTTACTTAGATTTGTTGTTTTAAAAACACAACACAGGAGACAGGAGAGAGAAAGAGTTAGGAGAAGAGAGGGAAAGAGATGTGACACTCACCGTGTCAGAGAGTATAAGCTCTGCAGTCTGACCCTGCAATTTATAAATGCAATATTTTCTACTCTGATGAGAAGCAGAACATTCCTGAAGAAATAGAAAAGCACTCCAAAAGCGTAGACCTCTGCCAAGGGAAAACATAACCGCCTCCTGGATCCAGACGGTGATCTGGATCACTCCCAAAATGTAATGGTTTCTTTTCAGATCTTTCCTGAAAATTTTATCGAAATCCAGCCGTAACTTTTTGAGTTATCTTGCAAACAAACAGATAGACAGACAGAAAAACAAGCAAACCAACCCCGATGAAAACATAACCTCCTTGGCGGAGGTCATAATAACAGATGGAGCAGGGACCAGTATAAATATCCCCAAAGCCAATTTGGTTGAAGCAAAGATCCTTCATTACTGGCTCCGCTTTAACCCTCTGGTTGAAGGCTCTTGAGATACAGGCACTGGTCATATAATTAGAATATCATGGAAAAAGTTTATTTATTTATTTCAGTAATTTCATTCAAAACGTTGTATAATACCTTCATTCCACACAGACTGATATATTTCAAGTGTTTATGGCTTTTATTGCTTTTGATTTTGATTATTATAACTGACAACTAATGAAAACCCCAAGTTCAGTATCTCAGAATATTGTGAAAAGGTTCAGTATTGAAGACACCTGGTGCCACACTCTAATCAGCTAATTAACTCAAAACACCTGCAAAGGCCTTTAAATGGTCTCTCAAGTGCTGTAGGCTACACAATTATGGGGAAGACTGCTGACTTGACAGTTGTCCAGAAGATGACCATTGACACCCTGCACAATGTCATTGCTAAAGAGTTTCACAGAACTCTGTGTCCAAGCAAATTAATAGAGAGGCGAAGGTAATGAAAAGATGTGGTAGAAACAAGTGTACAAGCAATAGGGATAACCGCACCCTGGAGAGGAATCCACTCAAAAATGTGAGGGAGATTCACAAAGAAGGGACTGCAGCTGGAGTCAGTGCTTCAAGAGCCACCACGCACAGACATACTGTATGCAGACATGGGCTTCAGCTGTCACATTCCTTGTCTCAAGCCACTCTTGAAAGAGCGCGTCAGAAGCGTCTCGCCAGGGCTACAGACAAAAAGGACTGGACTGCTGCTAAGTGTCCAAAGTTATGTTCTCTGATTAAAGTACATTTTGCTGACCAAAATTCAAGTCTGAAATGGCCACAGACTGATCGACTCCATGCCACGCCGCGTTGCTGCAGTAGTTCAGGCAAAAGGAGCCCCAAATAAGTATTGAACGCTGTACATGCTCATACTTTCTTGTTTATACTTTTCAGTTGGCCAACATTTCTAACAACCTTTTTTGTATTGGTCTAACTTTCTGAGATACCGAATTTGGGATTTTCATTAGTTGTCAGTTATAATCATCAAAATTAAAATAAATTAACATTTGAAATATATCAGTCTGTGTGTCATGAATGAATATAATATACATTTTTGAATGAAATTACTGACATTAATCAACTGTTTGATCAACATCTCGTGCCCTTCCGCACATTTCCTCTCTCCCCTCTTCTTTGCTCCTCGTCTGGGAGCCGCTGCTGCAGGGCCTGCAAGTCTAGGCTGCGCATTAGGAATGACAGGCGGCCCCGACACACACACAGCCACGGGCGCCACTATTGTCCCCGCAAATTGTTTAGGGGGATCCCGCTTAAACAGGCGCGACAAGAAGGATTCGGAAAGCGCCCTCCACTTTGTTGTTTGGGAAGCGAGTCGTTTATCATCTGAAACTTCCCTGGATTGGTACGTGACTGTGGCAATTCTTGTGTGTGTGTGTGTGTGTGTGTGTGTTTGAGTGTGTGTGTGCGTGCATGCGTGCGTGTCTACGCTTGGTGAGTGAAGCAGGTTCCCATCATACTCTTGAAGTTTCACACAAATTCACATTGTGATTGTAATGACACACATAGGTCAGGCACAGGCACAAGTCTTCCTGTACTGCCTAATAAGGCACACACACATCCACATGAGCCTGTACATACTCTCGGCACACTAATGCAAATAGATTCATCACTGTCTGACTCAAAGCAAGACGATAACCCCCCCCCCCATTACTCTGACACATCATTAGATGAAGTGGGGGTTGTTTGTGTCATACAACTATTTAAATGTCCATACTGTTTTTGGTCATATTGGGACCAGCTGGCTGGAGTATAGACCACATCATAGCGCAGGTAAATGTGAGGAGCAATGTTGGCGGGTACTACTGTTGATACTCCAGTAATGGACACGAGTGGTCACACATCGGTCAAACACACGGGTGTGATGGAGCCGTGGTAACTGACAGTCAGGGTTTGGTCCCCGCCGCTGCAAGTCCATGTCGCTTTGGATAAACACGTCTGCTAAATATCAGTCAATTCAACAGTCAGAGCCACATGCAGCCTTGGCTTGATTATTGATGACTCGACTAGCCCCTGCGGCATGTGTGTGTGCGTGCGTGCGTGTGTGTGTTTGTGTTTGTGTGCGCTGCATGCGTGCACTGTTCACCCCATGGCTGGAAAAGAGACTTTTTTCGCGGCTTTGCACTGTTGCTCTCGAAAACGCCAGCAGCTTTACGGCAGAAAATAGAGCTCAGCTCCTGCATTCAAGTACACACACACGAACAGAGAGAAAGCTTGAAATAAAATGTTTGGGAACCACCCACCCACACATACACACACATACACATACACAATCACTTTTTCTCTCTCTCTCTCTGTCACACAGACACACACACACACACACACAGAAAATGATCTGCCATTATAATTGCATGCTCCTTAACTATCTGACACTCTATTTTAATACAACTATTCTATTAAGTGACAACTACTTTTCCATTTCCATAGTGTTATCAGGCAGCGTTTGTCATTAACGCCAGTCTTCACCCACGCCTCTCCGCCCGGCTGTAATTGGTCTGCGGCTAAACCTTGCGCCAGTCGCTTTCATCTTCGCCGTGTAGTGGGGGGACAGTGGCTGTTTCCAAGCGCCGTGCTGCTGTTGCTATCGCTGCTGCTGCACGCCACCCACTCCACGATCCCCGGTGGGAGCACATCTGCGCATCGTGGGGGCCCCGTGGGTGGGGTGGGGGGGGGTGTGCATACCGCCACCGCTGCTGTTAGCGGAGGAGGTATCTAAGCGCGGAAACGGATCCGGGCCTCGATGGAGCCGCGGCTGCCTGCGGCCTGGTCAGATGCTATCTGGCGTGAAGTTGGACGAGTTGGCCTCATCATTTCCCCGAGATGATATCGCTTCCCTCTCGCTCCCTTTCTTCTCGTCTCCCCCAGCTTTCAATTAAAGCTCGGAGACGCCGCGTGCGCTCCCAGCAATTACCTCACCCGGGCACTGCGGCAAACCTAATCGGGGTTTTGGACTAGATGCCTGGGCCTGAGTCACGTTTCCATTAAACATATCTGTGTGTGTGTGTGTGTGTGTGTGTGTGTGTGTGTGTGTGATGAGTGTGTGCGCTGAGTGTGATTATGAGTGGGCTGGGTGTGATGTATTTACTGCTGCAGCAGCAGATTGCTTTATTTATCAAATGTATTGAAAGGCCACCGAGTGCACACAAGCTGTGAATAAAAACACTGGCAGCCAGGCAAATACACTTGTGTGCTGTCTGTATGTGTGTGTGTGTGTATGTAGGTGTAGGTGTGTGTGTGTGTGTGTGTGTGTGTCCTGTGTGTGTGTGTCTGTGTTTCTGTGTGTGTGTGTGTATGTATATAAATGTGTGTGCATTTGAGAACTCTAATGGCTTCTGACTTTCCCTTTGATCTGAAATGATTTTAAAAACAACTTGTGTGAAAATGTTCCTACTCCCACGATCAGCAGAAAGACAGATGTATCGACTGTGTCCATTGCTCATGCTCTCATTGGCATTGAACACAGCACAAAGTCAGACGCAAGTGAGTAAACATCATAAACTGCTTAGTAGGAGAATAGAAAAAAATCCATACTACACAAAAGACTGTCTTCATGAAATGACTTGCTTGCTACGGTTTTTCCTTAGCTAATGTCATTTTTTGCTCCCCAGGGATTCTATTTAAGGATGAGCTAGATTTTATTTAATTGTGAAAGTGCAGACAGTTTTGTTCTTTCGAGATTAATGATGAGCTTTTAAATTCCATTTATTCTCCTTTGGTCTTCTGTACAGGCTAATTTGTTTTAGTTTGAGGCTCACATACAGATCTAATTCTCAGTTGAACCGAACAGTTTCTTGATGAAGGCCTATCTGTCAGAATAAACTAACCCCCCCCCGCCCCCACTTGCACACACACACACACACACACTCTACATCTGAAGCGTGTGGAAAAGCACTGGTGCCGCTGGTGCATATCTTTTCGTCTCTCACCACGACACCACTTATCAATCTCAGCACCCACACCTGACGCCCGCAACCATGCACTCCAAATTGTAGAGCTCTCTCTCTCTCTCTCTCTCTCTATCTCTCTCTCTCTCTATCTCTCTTTCTTCCCTCGCTCTTCTGAAGACAAACTTCAGAACTGCCACTCATCCGTCACCCTGGCTGCACCTTCACACGGACACACACACACACCCACCCTCCTCTTCCATCCTCCATCTCCCCATCCTCTCTCTCACCTCCTCCCTTTCTCCAGGGTACTGACTGGCCTTGAGATGCCGGTGCCTCCATCTCTCTCTCCCCTCTATGTCTCTTTCTCTCTCTCTCTCTCACTCCCTTCTCTGTCTCTCCATCTCTCTGTCTCACTCCCCTCTCTGTTGTGCTTCATTAGTAACCTGAGAGAGGGACTAATCAGCAGAGGTGTTGCCGTGGCACTGATTCACATTGTTCAGCCTCCCGGGACCCTGCAGGCCCATAACTTAACTGCTGTTTGCCTTGCCTTGTCCTCCTCCTCCAGGTTAGACTTGAATGTGCTCTTGGCAAGTGGGACATTTTTCTGAGGTGGCCTCTTCACATGATGTTTTTTTTTTTTATTTCTATTTTTTTATGCAGAGCTTATCTGTGTCAGTTCACATGTGTCTTTTTGGATTTGGCATAGAGATGAACTTATTTGCAGATAGGAGGCACATGTTGTTCCACACACACACACACACACACACACACACACACACACACACACACACACACACACACACACACTCAAACACACACACACACACACACACACAGACACACACACACACACACACACACACAAATACACTACAGTGAGTATGGAAATGCCTGCTGTCTTACTGGTCCCTGTGGGATCGCCACATGCTCCTTTGAAATTCCAATCACCTAAACCTCACGCTCCGTCTTTTATTCTCTGCAGTGGGCCCAGAGCAGGCTGCTGGGAGGGACCACCTCAACAATGCAGGCAATCTGTGTTCCCTCGCCATACACACACACACACACACACACACACACACACACACGCACATAACACAACACAACATACAAACACACACACACACACACACACATTGCCCTGCGTGTAGCAGCTCGCCGGCGGAGCTCTAATTCCATAATCACAGCAGCAGCCGCCTTTTGTGTGAGAGCTGTCTGAAGGCCCGCGGTGCGTGTGTGTGTGTGTGTGTGTGGCTGCGGTGAGAGTGGTGGAACGCTTGTCTCATTTCAGAGCAAACTGTACCCACTGAACCACACAAAAACACACAAACACACTGAGGATATCCCAGGAGAGACATCCTTTATATATATATATAAATATAAACATGCAAACAGTGGCCATTTGTTCTCCAACCGAGCGATCCCTCTATGTGTAGCAGTGGCATGAACTCCCGCAGCCCTCTTCCCTGAAGAACACAGCGCGGTGAGCAGATGGGTGACGGATATGGGGAGGCGGTGAACGGGCATTTGCGCGGCCCATTTGCCAGAGTGGTGCGGAGGTGTTCGAGAGCATCAAACTCTGAAAGCTCTGCAGTTATGCGATGTGATGTAAATGTCAAGTCTCCGCTAGCTTAGCAGCTGTGTGGGCAGAGAACGCGTAAGCAGCTGAAAATAACATATGCGCGAATCTAGGATGGTTGCACTTTTGTACTGTAAAAAAATAAATAAATATCTAAGTCTTTGTGCCGGTAGAGTTTCCTCCTTATTAGATGTTGATGTGAAGGTTTCCATTTTTCTACAAACGATTTGTTCCCTTGACAGAATAAAAAGTGGATTGTAATTCTTGTTGATGGCTACGTTCCGGTACCCTCGGCTGTGTGTGGAGGCTGCCGCACAAATGACGTTTTAATGAGCCGCTACCCGGAGCCTTGCAGGAGGAGGGAGAGATGTTCCCGGGTGCCATGAAGCCGCAGCCCGTCATGTTCCAGTTCAAGTTTATCTGGGCACAGCCCACAGGAACCGCAGGATGACACGCGCGGTGACACGCAAATGTCAAATTAGTAGCCCACGTCACCTCACAAAATGTACTATTCCAGGAACAATGTTGCTTCCCGTTTTCATAGTCCCAGATTTAGTGGCTGATGAGCTTCTGCATACACGATGTCTGTGTGTAGGAAGCTGAAGAAACAGCTCAGATTTTGTAGTTGGTCATTAAGAAAAGCCTTGCCACCTTTCTATGCATACAGTATATACACACAAAAAGTATTCATGTACACACACACACACACACACACACACACACACACACACACACACAGGCAAAAATGAATCCATCCCATGTAGAGAGATTTAGAAGATGTCTTTGCATCCAGAGTTTGGTAAACAAACTGCTTGATTGAACACTGTAATTGGCTTTGCACTGATCCTCTATTGCTTTAACTGCCTTAACTTCTAAGCACGTACAGTATGGTGTGATTCACTTCGAACGAGTACGCAAACAACTGCTCATGAAACTGACGTCACACTGACAATAATCTATCCTCTCTTCCAGAGTGTTAACCCTGTCTGTGGACCTCCAACCAGCTCGACAGATCTACATCACAACCACGATGACGTCCCCTACAAAACTGAAGTTCTTTTCCCCCCTCAAAGAGAACTCCATGGCCGGTGAGCAGTAAGTCACGGCTCACTCACACAGACAACACCGTATCCATAATGTAGCATCTGCGCTGGTCTCTGCAGCTCTTAATGCACTGTGCTCAGGTAGAGGAAATGCTGATGCCGTGCAGTCTCTTACACTGCTCTGAGGACAGTAGATGGTTGGTTACCTTCTGCTATTAATAGCCTCATCCTTATACTCCCCGGGGGGAGGATGGGAGCCCCACAGTAGCACCTGAAGCCCATATTTCACGAGCCAGAGACTGTGTTCCCAGAAGACTGCTGGAGTTGGATGCAGGATGTCCTCCTCTTCTCCCCAAGGCCCCTCCTCATGACAGGTGATCAATGCTACAGTGCCACCCCTGGTCCGCATAACAGACAAGCTTGACCTATGAAACTACCATACCCATGATTCATCTGTCATCACTTCCTATTGTTGGCTCCCCTGACCCCCCCCCCCCATCCCCCCCCCCCCATCCTTTGCTGTGTCTTGTTGACTCCCAAGGCACCTTGGCGCTGCGCTCTTGTTTCTGTCTGCCTCAGCAATATTGCGGCGCGCGCTGCGTGACTGATTCTTTGCCGTCTCCATTACACGCCCCGTCAGCTGTCCTCCATGCTTTGGGGCCTCTCCCAGCGTGGGGCCTGCCATGTTGTTTGGATCCCGTGTCATGTGTGCCGTTTTGTTTCAGTCAAAAGGGGGCGGATGGGTTGGCGCCGTCTCATCTCCCGTGTCTGTTATCCTGAACATTTTCCAGTGTCTCTGCTCCAATTGCTACAGGATTTTTGAGCAGGCGTGGAAAAAGAGGTGTCGCAGAGTATTTCATTTTCCCAAAACTGGAATGGCTGCGATTTGCTGTGTTGTCCTGATTCTCCGGTGATCTTATTATGTCTTCTCTTATGAGTCATATGTAAAGGAAGCCTTTTGCTTGGTTCCTATATGGAAAGTCCTGCTACTTAAAAGGGACATTGTACAGGGAAGCAAATGTGCCAGTTGTGTTGAACAATTCTATAGATTTGGATCGGTTGTCCATAATGGCCATAACATGATTACATCATCCAAATCATTTTGAGTTAGGCCGCAAAAGCCCAAACCTTTGGCTCTGGCTTCGTGTTTGACTCAACATGCCAAGTATCCATTTGTCTTCTGGCAAGTTCAATCAGAGCTACTCTCATCAATGATATTGTCAATGTTAATCTTTTCGGGAACAGTCAGCTCTCTGTGTTGTTCTTCATCGACCCCTACTGTGCTCGGCATTGCATCAGCTCACAAGCCAATGCACTACCCAGTCTGTAGCGAATGATACTTGTGAGTCTTGAACCTAGGCAGGAAGAAACATTTGGCCATGGCTGCTTATACCAAGACTGAAGACTGAATTGTTCTAAATGATAATTACTGATAATATCATGCTTAGACGGCACATCTTTCCCCTTGGAATAAGTCCTGTTAAGTCATCTGTGTTTCTAGAATCTCATACACAGTGTAAGGGACAAGGTTATGTGGGGACAATGCGGGCACAGCTTTAATCATCCCAGGTGACGGAGATTGACACTGACATTTACACGTGGTTCTAGGCATAGGGAAGCCATTCCAGTCATCTCCCCGGCGGGCCAGCCATGTTTCACATGACACGAGTGCCTCCATGGAGACTGAGAGCGGGTGGACAGGACAGGAAGGCGAATGCGAACTACACAAACATGCCTCAGTAATAACATTTGCCGTCCCTTGCACTGTCCATGGGCTTCTGAGGAGTTGTCCTGGTGACATTTGCACAAGGTATGGCTTGCCGCTTGCATTTACAAAGCTAGCGAAACACCTGAATGTTTGTAATAGTACTCTGTGGTCCTGCAGATGAGATGACCTTTGGGGTGTCTCTCTGTGACTCTGAGGTTTTGCCTTGTTGGGACAGACTGCTTTACTAGACATGGTGTGCTGCTGAATCATTCTAAACTAAATGACACGCTAAATCTGAATGAGTTGCTGCCAAAGGCCTCCCTCTCACAGTAATGTTGATTTTTCTCCCTAATTTTACAAGCATATCCTCCAACGCATGAGTGCCTTCTATGCACGGAATGCATGTACGCACACACACACACACACACACACACACACACACTTAAAAAGTGGGTCTCGGTTGGTTTTTACCAAGTGCCTGTAAACATGGCTCCCTGCCTGAGCGTCTACTGGGGCTACCGAGCCTCAGGGGCAGCACTGCGTCCTGCTCCCACTGGAGAGGGAAGTAGACTCCAGGGCTCACGCATAAACACATACACACACACACACACACACACACACACACCTAAACACACTCACAGGGACAAGCAAACACACTTTCTATCTGTCCTCGTACAAACCCCGCTCTACTCTCTCCCTTTTTCTCTACAATATACACACACACACACACACACACACACACACACACACACACACACACATATTGACTCTCCTAATGTGATTGTCACACTCTTGCTATCTCTGCATCTCTATCCGTGCCTTTCTGTTTGTGGCAAACACGCCGCATGTTTCTTGGCATGGGTTTGTATTTGCTGAGCGCCTGTTTGCTAGTAAGTGTAATTGCGGTGAGTGAGATTGAGACTGGAGGATAATCGCTGATTTAGGGGTGATTTGGGGTAAACCATTACGACTTAACAGCTGCACGCCTACTGCGCCGAACAGGGCGTGGCACCCGATGGTGACAGCACGGCACATCAAACAATAAACGGAATTGGTATTTATACACTTTGCACACTTACACAACAACAGCAGCAGCGGCAGCAGCAGAAGCAGTCACAACACAACAAACGTGCTCCCACTGAACCGCTGCCAGTGCACATACATGATTTGTGAGGTCAAATGCTTCCTTATACTTATGTAATCTTATACGTAATGTCATTATTATCATTATCAATCAGCGTTAATTAAGGCAGCCAGAGGACACTGCAGGCATTATACAAGATGCTGATGACTATGGGCCGGTTCTCATGCCAATGCCATATGCCTGCACGATGTGCTTCTCATACGTGCTTAGAGATAACGCTTTTCCCATTGTACAGTCTAATATAATGCCTTCCCTCTGCACCTCTCTCCACTGCTGCATGCCAACCGTTTCCAAGCCTTGTGTGAAACTCTGTTACACCTTAAGCTCGATGGCAAAAGGTGTGGGTGGAAGTTTGCGGGTGCATGAGTATGTGTTTGCGTTTGAACTCCGTCTTGCTTTAGGCCATTATGTGAGCTGTTATTTGTTCTTGTGTGTGGGTGGGTCGGGCTGCCTTGGGAGCAACATATTTGTTTCCCCGGCTTTGGACAGACACACAGCCATTTGGGTGAGAGCTGGAGACAGTGCAGAAGCACAACAGCGACGGCAGGTCTAGAACAAAAGACCCGATCGGCCTTAATATAGCGCCTATTTAACTGCCTGCCTTTGTGCCCTTGCACAACTGCTTCCAGAGGCCAATTAGAATGAAAAGGGTGTGCATGGGTTTCATAACCAGCAAGGAATGTTTTTTTTTTATTCTGCAGCAGGTTTTACAGTAAGCACATACAGTTGGAGCCACTTAACCCTCCATAAAATACCTATTGTTTTATAACCTCATATTAATTAAATGGGAACATTGCTGCAGTGATGCAATGCCATGGCAGCCCATTAATCTCCCACTGGGAGGAGAGGAAGGTGGATGTAATGTGGAATCAGCTTATGGACCTCTCATCAACTCTTAGGCTCAGTGTGTGTGTGTGTGTGTGTGTGTGTGTGTGTGTGTGTGTGTGTGTGTGTGTGTGCACGTGTATGCGTGTGTGTGTGTGTGTGGGTGTTTGTGTGCGTGTGTGGGTGTGTATATGCGTGTGTGCATCCATGCAGGTTGTGCTTGTGCAGGTTCATGTGTAAGACATGGAAAGAGAAAGAGTATGTGTGTGTGTGTGTGTACAGTAGGTGTGGGTGTATACAGTATGCGTGTCTGCACCCATGCAGGTTGTGCTTGTGCAGGTTTATTTGTGAAACAGGGAAAGAGAGAGTGTGTGTGTATGTGTGTGTGTGTGTGTGTGTCAGCTGTGTATAGTTTGTGAGAGTGGTGAGTACATGAATGTGTGTCTAAGGAGCCAAGCATATGCAAAAAGATGGCCTTCAAAACAGCTGCCTATTTGGTTTGTTTTGTATGCATCTCATATTACAGCTGCAATATTGGTACTGTAGAGAAGCTGACGTCATTGCAAAACAGCTGCTCAACACAGGCAATGGCAAATTACAGCAAAGGACTACGGCAGATTGATGCTTCTGGTGCCAGTAAACACCGTGTTTCTCCCCTCTCCAAATGTTTTAGTAAATAGCAGATTTATTATTTTGCTTCAGTGCTTCAGATAAAAAGAGTGAGCTTGTGTCAGAGTGCCCTCCATTGATTCATCGAGAAAAATTAGACTCATCCTCTTTCCACCTATTACAACATCAGACTGCAGCGGCAGCTTCATCACACCCCATTAATACACACATGTGTACACACACACACACACACACACACACACATACACATATACACACACACACACACACACACACACACACACACACACACACACACAGACAAAGAGTTACATTGGCTCCCAGCTCTGATGTGCAGCGCGATGGCTAACCCAGACGACAGATAAAGGGATTTTCTCGCGCGGCGCGTCCGGGGGTGAGAACAAGGCCGCGGGGGCTCGCTGGCCGCTCGGCTGGCCGGGGGCCATCCTGGCCGGTAAATTTAGCCTCGGCGGTCCTCAAGTGACATTAGGAGTCAGGATGCGGGGAGGCGAAGGCGGTGATTATCGCCGGGTGACGGGGCACTGCAGCTGCTGCTGCTGCTGCCCGGCCCTGATGCGGTGGGTGAGGACGACGCCGGGCCATCTGACACTGGCATGTCCCGCATGGTGCCAAGCAGGCAACTCCAACGCCTAGGCAAGGCTTTGAGTCGCCCCTTACGCTCCCTTGGTCTCGGTGCCAGATGGATCTCTCCCCCCTACTGCATGACACATTCCTGAGGGCTTTGTGATTTTTTTTTTTTGCCTTTGTGCGCATTTTTGAGACGGTCCCTTGGCTGGCTGTTGGCCGATACAGAGAGAGTTGTGAAGCTAAACAAGCACAGTAGTAGAGAGAGAGAGAGGGAGCTTGGCAGAGGAAGAGAGAGAAAGAGACGGGGATATAGTGGCAGCAGCAGCAGCAGCAGCAGCAGCATCAGGCTGGATGTGGATTTGTGATCAGCAGTAGTAGGACTCCCTCTCTCTGTCCTCTGCTCCCTCTTCTTCTCCCTCTCCCTCTCTTTATCCTTCTCCTCTCTCTCTCTCTCTCTTTCTTTCTGTCACAGACACACCCACCCATCCACATGTACATACACTGATGCACACATATGTGTGCAAATAGACATACACAGGATCACAGACACAGACCATACAAACACACACACACACACACCCATACGCACACATACAGTACACACGCACATATATAGCCATGCAATGCAGTGGTGCGGTGGCACCTCGCTGCATATTGCATGCTGTGAGTCAGGAGAAACCGTGTGTGGAGAACAAAGGATCTGAAGGAACGCAGGACCGGAGCAGTGTGTGTGTGTGTGTGTGTGTGTGTGTGTGCAGTGGGAGAGACCGGGACGGCATGTGTATTTGTGTGCATGAGTATGAGCGAGAGAGAGAGAGAGAGTGGGGAGAAAGAGAGAGCGAGAGAGAGAGGGGGGATAGAGAGAGAGAGAGGGGAGAAAGAGAGGGAGAGAGAGGGGAGAAAGAGAGGGAGAGAGAGGGGCGAAAGAGGGAGAGAGAGGGGGGGGCAGGAGGAAAAAAAGGAATACATGTGCATGCGCGCGTGTGTGAACAGGGACTAGGACTGCCTCGTCTGTGAGTGAGTGAGTGAGTGGGTGTGTGTGTGTGTGTGTGTGCACCAGTGATAGGGGGCTTGATGTGTATGAGCGTGTGTGTTTGCTGGAGCATGGTGGAGGAAGAGAGAGAGGGAGAGGACGCGAGCTGTCTCAGTGTATATTAGAGAGGGGGGGAGAGAAGCATTTGATAGAATAATGACAGTAAGGGAGGGAGGGAGAGGCGGATTGTGAGAGAGAAAGAGAGAGACGGACAGAGAGAGAGAGGGAGAGAAGGGGAGCAGCGGTTGCAGTGAGTCTTGCTTGCAGATGCCAGAGCCTGCGAGATCAGTGACAGCAAAGCTCCGTGACCAGCTGTGCTCTGTTCACGCACCCACTCGCACACACGTTCTGTTGCATACACACACACACACACGCACACGCTCACGCTGGACACTGGGCGAACGGACCGCAGTGGGACCGACAGAACACACTCACATACACACACACACACACACAGCGCTGAAGCGGGTCAGAGGATCACCAATGTGGACGAAGCAGCAGCTCAGTCCCCGTCCCGGGTAAGTGAGCTGTCAACTTTCTGTGCACGCATACATGCATATTGCCTGTCATTCCACATGTGTGTGTGTGTGTGTGTGTGTGTGTGTGTGTATGTGTGCGCTAGTGCGTCTACATGTGTAGTGTGCTGAAAGGTCTCAATCTATAGTTTAAATGAGGCAATTTATCGTCGTCCACGACTCTTCATTCATTCGCTGAAAGACTAGGCTGTTTGTTTAGAAGAAGAGCTCATATCGTAGCCTATAGAGTCTGTTGGCATGAAGAAGCACAGGAAAGCATAGGCAACTCCTGGAACAATACTGATGGTTGCGCTGGCGATTCCTCTCAGCCTCAAAGTTATGGAGCCCCCCGAGGCACGTCGCCCCCTCAGGACCAAACAGCACAGTGGCGTGGCGATCACTCGCTCTCTCTCTCTCCTCAGTAGGTCCTCCTCACTATCCTATTTACAACGCCTGTCCTGGCCATTTTATTAAGCTCTTGTGTTGCATTTGTTCTTAGTTGGAGTGTGGAGAACGTGATGTGTGTGTGTGTGTGTGTGTGTGTGGGTCTGTGTTAATTGGTGTGTGACGGATACAGTCAGGTGTGTGGTTACACTGAAATGAGCTAACGAGCCAATGTAACAATTAGAGAGTGGTGTATTTGTTTTCACTTAGGAACCTGTGCAGGTGTTATTGTGGTATTGTGTTTCTCTATGTATTTGAAGGAGAGAGATGCTGCTTCTATGTGTACAGTATGTGACTGTGTGTGTGTGTGTGTGTGTGTATGTGTGTGTGCATGAGGTATTAGGTTTCTTTGTGTGTTTGAAAGATGGACTTAACAGGGGGTATTTCTGTGGGAATGTGATGATGTGCCTGCTTGTGCATGTGTGTGCTTGAATTGAAGTGCATAGAGAGATTGGTTTCGTTGTTTGTTTTTAATCACTTGCATAGAGCACGCACACGCACATATGTCCATGCAGAGATCTGACACTGATCCATTTGTAAATGTCACACACATTGACAAACAGATGCTTATGCTTCTGAGATCCAGTTTGAAATGTGAACACTCAAACAATTAGTTTCTCTGGCTTTATTCTCTGGCTTTATCATTGTCCTCACTATAACTCTCTCTCTACTGTTGCCAGTAGAGAGAGAAATCCCATATTCAATCCATATATCCACTGCTTCTTCAGTAAATATCTTATACAACATATACAGTGTGCAGTAGACACACACACACACACACACACACACACTTTATATATAGACCGCAATGTGCTCGGTATGTATCGGCAGTCAAGTGCTCAGCTTCTAGCGTTGGAGTTTATCAGCTGCAGTGGCTTTGCCTGGCTTTGATGTCTTCATCAGAATGATCATCCCTGACTTTGATGATGGCAAATTTCTTGGGCATCATAAAAGGCGTATTAAGAGTGCACGCACTAGCACCCCGTTATAGAAACAGCTGTGGAGCCTTGGGCGATAGCACAGAGTTCTCTCTCTCTCTCGCTCTCTCTCTCACTCTCTCTCTCAGAGCCCCGGACATCCGCCTCTGCCCTCTCACACACATCCACAATCAAAAACACATATGCACACACTCTCATGTACGTAAACACACACACACACACACACACACACACACACACACACGCATGCACGCATATTTATGCCCATCCATGCACACACACTTATTTTGGTGTAATACCAGAACAGCTGTATTTATCCACTGACACTGTGGAGACACTAATGAGAAATGTATTCACACACACACACACACACACACACACACACACACACACGTTCAAGGTGATCTGTTTAGTTCCTGAGTTTCTACCAGAAAATATGCATTAGACAGAAGTTGTATGTTTTTCTCCAGTGTAGTATGTTCCAGTGTAGTGAGTTGCAAATGGACTCAATAGGAGCGTTAAGAGAGGTGATAATCTTCTGCCGTTTCATTTCAATGGTCCCATTTGGGGAGGAAGATGAGCCGTTGGGTGGGTTGTATCTCATTATGGTAGCAGGCATCGCTGACACTTTCAAATAAATGTGTTGCATCCTTTTTGTATCACTAAAAATCTCTACGTAACCTGAAAAAAAGATAATTCTGAAACAATGTAATTTTAATTTTGACACACTCACATATAATGGATGCATCAAAGATAAAGATGTAGGATCTGCTGTCTGCTGATAGTAATGCTTAAGACAGTATGCATGTAGCTTTCCTGATGTCAGCACCAAGCCAGTGAATCACGCCCGCTCAATCATATACAGCCTTATGATCCAAGGACGACCAATAAAACCATGGCATCGAACTGCTAAGTGACATTCTGGCATTATGGCACGTCTTTTTATGGAGCCACTGACTGTGAAGTGGTGTGCCTGATGTTGTCGAGTAGGCTTTTTATCACCGCGGTAAAAGCGCGGAACTGTCATTGACGTTTCAGCGGGGGAGGTGGTGACTCTAGAACGAGCCTGGTCAGGGTCCACTGAACAAGCTCAAGAGTCAGATGTGGAACCACTTCAAATAATTCATTTCACCAAGCTTTGTGGTGTAGAGAAGACAGTGGTGTATTGGTTTATGTGTGTGTGTGTGTGTGTGTGTGTGTGTGTGTCTGTGTGTGTGTGTGTCTATGCATGTGTGTGTGTGCATACTGTCATTGTTCCCTTACGTCTACTCTTCTGAAATGTCTGTCTTATAGATAATAAGTCAGACATGACTCCTGTCTCCTCGGTCTCTTTCTCTCTTCCTTTCTCTCTCTCTCTGTCTCTCACTATGTGTGTGTGTGTGTGTGTGTGTGTGTGTGTCTGTGTGTCTGTGTGTGTGTGTGTCTATGCATGTGTGTGTGTGCATACTGTCATTGTTCCCTTACGTCTACTCTTCTGAAATGTCTGTCTTATAGATAATAAGTCAGACATGACTCCTGTCTCCTCGGTCTCTTTCTCTCTTCCTTTCTCTCTCTCTCTGTCTCTCACTCCACCCCTCCATCTCTTTGCCCTTTCTGCCAGCCCCCCCCCCCCCTTCAAACCTTCCCACAGGTTCCCTTCATCCTATTTCCTGCCTGACAGTGATTGACATTTCTGTCACTTCACTCGGTTCACTCCTCCATTGTTTTGAGTGCACGTGCCTCAATGGGCCTCGCCACAATAGCATTCGTCACCAAAACCCCCCTCTCAACAGCTGGCAGAACCCTAAGTGGCAAAATCCCAAGAGCATCGAAAAGAAAGAGTACATTGTGTAATGTACAAAACGCTTCGGTAGAATACAGGACAATGGGCCGTCCAGCAGACTGCTGCTGCTTTAGGGTATGGGATGCTTATGAGGAGTCAGATGAGTTTGGAGGGATATGAGGGAACCTCTTAATGACTGTAAATGCTCTTGCAATGATGTGTGAGGTGTAGAGTAGACGACAGTACATCCATCAAACAGCAGGCTACATGACAAGGCCAAGACATTTTCTACGTGAGAAATTTGTATTCAGTGTATCAATTCGGCATATTATTGTAGCCTGCCAGCCAGTAATGCGTAATGACTGCAGTGGAGGATCCGTTTGGAAAGAAAGATTTTTCCTCATCCGCACAATTTGACGTGAAGCCTTTCCCCTCATGTCCCAAGGGCTAATGGCATAATAATGAATAAGACATTAATATTGGTGATGTGTGGCTGAGAAGATGTGAAAATGGTCTCTCAGTGGGATTCTCTGAGGCCCGCGGTATTGCTTGTCGTTGGTAAGATCAGCCCAGCAGGCATAGGCTCCTCCACTCCCTCCTTCGTGGCCCCTCATCCCACCCACCCCAAGGCACAACCCCCTTCCCCTAAAAAAACTATCATCCAGAATGACGGGAGTTGGGGCGAATTGTCCTGCTATCGTCCAGTCTCTGTGGGTCGTTCTGCTCTGCTCTGCTCTGCTCCCGGTCCCCTTGCGGCTCCCGCAGCCAAACCGTGACGACTGCGCCTGGCATCAGCTCTAATGAGTTGCCCTGTGACCCTTTTTGTGTCGTCCAGCGAATCCGCCGGCGCTAAGCCCCGAGCAGGGTTTTACCGGAGCCACAAGAGACGAGAGAGAGAGAGAGAGAGAGAGAGAGAGAGAGCAGGAGAGGGCCAAAGAGCTGATCTCTGATGCCATGAACTCCACTGAGCCCTGAGTGACTTTAGGAGAGAGAGAGAGAGAGAGAGAGAAAAATCAGAGAGAGAAAAAGAGAGAATCGAAGAGAGAAATATAGATACAGATACAGAGAGCTAGCAGACCAGACCAGGCAAAAAGAGCAAGAGGCTTGGATAACACACCCATGTGATGTGCGGTCTATAGGAGGCTGTAGAGTACACATGCCATGAACAGACGACGTGAGACTCTGGTCATATGCATGCATAGTCTACACCCACATAACGTAGTTAGCTTCCCGCTCCCTCACCATATGTCCGCCGAACGATTAAAAATAGCCAAATCCACGTCACAGGCAGAGCGTGGCTCGCCGAGGCCCTTCTTGACAGTAATATGCACAGGGGCCACCCTGTGGGATGTGTATGGGCACGCACGCCATCGATCTGTCAGGCAGATTTATTTCGGGGGAAGTGATGGGGGCTCTTTTTACACAGAGTGGTGACAACTCTCTAAGCACCGACTAAGCCTGTCCTTCAGCTGCACCTAAATCAACCAGAGAGAGAGAGAGAGAGAGAGAGAGGGAGAGAGAGAGAGAGATGCAAGAGGATGATGAAAGGATAGTGAGTTATAGAGGTTGGTATAAAAGAGCAATAGAGGGAGGGAAAGTTAGAGAGAGAGAGAGAGAAAGAGAGGATAATGAAGGGAGAGTGCGAGTTAGAAAGAGAGGTGCAGAGAGAGAGAGAGCGAGAGACGGGAATGAAAGAGCAATCGGGAGGGAGTTGGAGTGAGAGAGCGGGAATAAAAGGATGACAGGGAGAGTGAGCGATGGAGAAAGAGCGAGAGGAGGTAAAAAAGAGGGTGTTTGCACTCTGGCCAATCTCTCCCTCATCTGGCCTGATGGATTTGACAGGAGCGGGTGCTTTGAAGGCCATAAACTAGCTCCTGATGCGCGCCCATATTAGTGCGCTCGCCGCCGCTCAGGGCTCGCGGCTGCTCGGCCTCATGCTGTGCCAGCTCAGACTTTCATTTTTTTCATTCTCTCCCTCTTTCCATCTGTCTTTCTTCTTCTGTTTGCACCCTCCCTCCATCTCTCTTTCACATAGTTCACGACTGTGTTACCTCTCTTCCTCTCTCTCTCTCTCCTCATGTCCTTGATTGTTTGTTCCCCAGGCTCCCTAGGGCCCATCTCAGGTTTCTGTCCTATGCATTCTCGCCGTCCTCTCGTTTGGTCTCTCGTCTGTCCGCACGCCAGGGCTGTGGGCAGCTCTTTAATTATGCAATTGAATTAATGATCCACTCATCAAACAAGCCACAAAGCCTCTCCGGGGTGGGCGCCCCTAATGTGATTGGCTTTGGTGGATAGGTATTTGATTACCCCCTCCTCACACACACACACACACGCGTGCACGCACACAAACACACACGCACACACGCACACTCACCCCTTTATAACTTATGCTTCTCTCTCTCTTAAGCAGCAGGTGGCACTATGCTGATTAATTTGCAACTCTCTATTTATGAGCTTCGCATAATGAAACTTATGTAATAGTCGTGACTCCCGAGATGTTTTGTTCCTCCAGTTGTGATTGATGTCGTTGTGAAGAGGCGTGTCAAGAGACAGGAATTAAATCTGTTTAAAAAAAACTAAAACAAAAAAAAACATCATGTCCAGTCCACTGTCTTCTACATCCTCGTCAAAAACATCAAATCCACTGTCTTGGATGTCCACGTCAAAAACATCACATCCACTATCTTCGACATCCTCATCAATAACATCATGTCCACTGCCTTGGATGTCCATTTCAAAAACATCATGTCCACTGTTGTACACAGTGGAGGTGTGGCTCTACCCAGATGCAAAGCACACACCCATGGGGATTATTCTCCTTGACCGCCCCCCTTGATACATGACGTACCCTCTTTGCGTGTGCCTGGCCTTGGGTCACCAAGCATCACCTGAGACAGCACGTAGCCACGTAGCCCCTAACCTCCCACTCTCTCTCTCTCTCTTTCTCTCTCTCTCTCTCTATCTCTCTCTCTTCTCTCTCTCTCTCTCTCTCTCTCTCTCTCTCTCTCTCTCTCTCTCTCTCTCTATCTCTCCATAAAAGCAGCAGACCTAGCTGAAGTGCTCTGCTCTTTGCTTTGGCCGCACATGAATAATTATAATAAAAAAAAAAAACACTTTAACACTCATCCCCTCATCTGTTCATCTCTATTCTCAGGAAAGATAGGATGCAGAGAGAGAGAGAGAGAGAGAGAGCGAGAGAGAGAGAGATGTGGAATGAAAAGGGAGAGGCAGATGAAGCTCTGCTCTGTGCCATGCCGTGGCGTCCTCTGCTCAAGGACACGAGGTGTGGGATCCTGACGGAGCGCTGTCACTGCGGCTCTGTTCCTCCACTTCAGACGGGTGGATGTGGGACTGGGGCTCTGGGGCTGGCAGCGGCCCCTTTCTCCTGCTGCGTGCGTGTCCTCAAAGCCCCAATTTAGCAAAGACAGACCTCAAAGAGTCCCCCCTTTATTTCTCCTTCAATCCATAAACCCTCCCTTTCACGGCTGTCCCTTGGAATCGCGATAATACATCTGTATTGTTCAGAGCAATATGGCACCAGATGGATGGTGAATGCTCTTTCTCTCTCTCTCTCCATCTCTCTCTCTTTCTCTCTCTCTTTCCATCTCTCTCTCTCTCATACACTCTTTCCAAACAGACTGTTTTCTCTCCATGTCTCCCCAGAGGAGAAGCAGACACTCCTCATCAAAACAAGCACGCTGTCTGATCAGACAAATCTGGTGCTGGGGATGGGCGCTTATCTGCTCTCCGTAATACTGTTAAAAGAAGGCCATGGGCTTAAGCAAGGATGGTAAACGCCACAGAGAGAGAATATAATCAACAGTGGTGTGTCCACGGCTTGCGAGCATCTTTAAATGCTTGTCCTGTATTACATGGCTTGGTTTGTATGCCAACATTACCATTGCATTTCCATATGCAAATGAGGCTTCTTTCTGAACACATCACGAAGCGTATGTTGAAGCACAGATGATAATCGTGCGTTTGTGTGTTTATCTGTGTGTGGGTGCGTGTGTACAGTATGTATGTGCTGCTGTTGTGTGCTGCTGTGGTATGTGTGTGTGTGTGTGTGTGTGTGTGTGTGTGTGTGTTAGTGTATTAGCCTCTCCCTGCTCACACAGATGCGGGAGGAGGCGAGCCATCGTCAAAGTCATTCCCTGTATCTCGCAAATAAATTATTCAGATTTCTTGAAAGCTCCAGCAGATAGAGGATCGGCACAAACTGGCAATTTCATAAGCAAAGACCAGGAAAGGTAGTGTTCTCCCCGTCTTTTGCCTTCCCTGCTCTGCTTGCCTCCGTCCTGTCATCCTTGCTCCTTGCCTCCTCCCCTCCTCCTCTCTGTGTGCATCTTGCATTCAGAACATTTTTTTATCAGCTTGACTGTTCATACACAGCGTTGCCAAAACAACATCAAGATGAGTAGCAACGAGAACAGCAGAGAGAGAAAAAGAAACATCTGCACTAAGTGTACAACTGTCTCTCTCTCTCTCTCTCTCTCTCTCTTGCTCTCTCTCGCTCTCTCTCTCTCTCTTCCCTCCTCTTCTTTGCTGTTAGTTCCTCAGACTTTTCTTCAGCTACTTTTTCATCAACACAGCAGTCACGTTGCCCAGACCGGTACATCTTCTGTGAGATGCCTCTCACAGAAGGCAGGAAGAGAGTGGTGGTGAAGTTAGACGTGTTGTGATGTGCATCATCCTCTGATGTGCTCTGAGTACACCCAGCTGCTTTGTTGTGGGTTTGTCAAGAGGCGCGGGGAGCTCCAGACGCCATGGCCGTGTGGTATGTGCGGTTTCGTCGGAACCCCCGAGCGCAGTGTACTGTATGTATTGGTCTCAGCTTCAAGTCAAGTTGTCAAAAGCAAATGCGCCTTGTTAGGAGACTGGAAGACATAATGCAAACATTGCTCGATCCGTTGCTCCTAAAGGGACGGACATCTTCGCCATATCTTCCGGTGGTGCTTCTGACCCCACCAGTCACTTTGGTGCCCGCTTGATGCCAGTTGGCACTGTCGTGTTGCATTAATCATCAATCAATGCACGGCAGTCCAAAGTGTGTGAGCAACAGAGCGCCACTTGTGATCAGTAGCAGACACACACCTTAGCTTTCGACGGCGCATAAAGGGGACGAGCTGATTGGCCGTGACCTTCTCTGCCCGTGACGACGTTCTGTTTGAAATGGCAAATTAAGAGTCCTGGAACGGCATGCTTACGGTGTGGTTAATAATGATCTGCCAGTGTTAATTGAGTGAATGGTAAATCTCTCAGATCCTCGTTAATGATCCCCTCTCCTGGCCTGCTATCACTCTCATTAGTCTCAATTTATACACTGCCGCAGCAGGCCGGGGCAGAAGGCCTTATAAGCTGAGAATCGCAAGTGTGAAAAAGAAATAGCAAGTCTAGCCTGTCATTTGTTTTTTTTTTCTCCCATGAAAGCCCCTAGTTTCTCGGTCTCGGTCTCTCTTTTTTTGTCTCTCTCGTTTGCGCTCTCCTTTTCAGAGAATTGGGGATCGCACAAAAGTATCCTCTGAAATTCCTCTGGTTTCACGGTGCTTGGGCGTGTTTTTCCGAGGTTCTGTCTTCGCCGAGGTGCTGGGCCCAGCCGGGTTTTCTGAGGCGTGCGGGAGCGCGTTAAGAGTCTGACAGCCTGTAACATGCCGCTCCACCCGAGAAGGAGCCGCCCGAGCCTGTCAAACAGCCATCCAATCAAATCGCTCGTGCCGTCTGATGTGCCTGCCATCTGCCAAAGAAGTCCTCTCCTCCTGCATTTGTTTTTCTCTTTCCTTTTTCCTCTCCCTCAAACGTATATATGCCACAGTCCCTACTCCTTGTTAGTCCGCTCCTCTCTCATTCTCTCTCATACTTTCTCTCTCTCTCTCTCTTTCTCTCTACTTCACACAGTCCCTTTTTCTGCTGCCTCTCATTCTCTGCTCTCTTTTCCAATCCATTTTCACTCCACTCCACTTGCTCTCCCTTGCCTTCCTCTCCGACTGCACTTTTCCTCCTTTACTTTTTCTTTCTCTCTCTCCCCTTCTCCTCCATTCTCCTCTTTCCCCTCCCCTCTTTCCTCCGCTACCCTCGTTCTGTCAAGCAGCATAATCCTTCATCAGCCTCTTCTAAGCCTCAGCACGTTTTCTTGGGGAGCGGGAGTATCACTGCTCCTTCTTTTTCCCCTCCCTCTCTCTCTCTCTCTCTCTCTGTCTCTCTCTCTCTCTCTCTCGCTCTCTCTCTTTTTCTGTGGCTCAGGGACACATCTTACATTCCTGTACCCTCTCGTCTCCCTGCTGGTGCCTTAATCCAGGCTGGTCTTCTGACGAGGTCTGCTTCCCTCCATCCCTGACTGCTGGGGAATGAACAGCTTCCTGTCTCTAATTGTGTTAGAGCATCCGCTGCCGTTACCGTCCGCTTCGGCTGCAATAGCGAGGATAGTCACCGTCTGTCACACATGATTTGTAATATACTGAAATATGCAGTGCTTAAAAATCCAGCAAAATGGGATAGAGGACACAAATCCACTAAAATGAGTGCATATGGGTAAACACACACACACAGAGAGACACACACACACAGAGACACACACACACACACACACACACACACACACACACACACACACACACACACACACACTCACACTCACACACACACACACACTCACACTCACACTCACACACACGTACACACACACACACGTACATACACACACACACACACACACACACACACACACACACACTTACATACACACGCACGCACGCATGCACACACACACTCACACACACACTCACACACACAGACACACACAAACAAAGAGACATCAGCCATTGTAATATTTTTCTACAGGCTGTATTTTCTCTGGAGGCGCTGAATGGAGAGCAGGTATTGTTGTGTGCTATCTGGAGCAGCGAGCAGCTCGGCTTGATATTTAACCTTTTGTCTGGAGGTTCCAGCTATTCTGGTGTCCTGGTGGCATGAGCCTGCATGGACATTTAAAGCAGTGAGCAGAGCGAGAGAGACATATGAGAGGCATCCCTGTGGATTTGAATGAGTTCATGTGTGTTTGTGTGCGTGTGTGTGTGCCTGTGTGTGTGTGTGTGTGTGTGTGTGTGTGTGTGTGAGAGAGACAGAGAGAGAGAGAGTGAGAGAGTGCATTTGTGTATCTGAAGGAACATGTATGTTGTATGTGTGTGTGTGTGTGTGTGTGTGTGTGTGTGTGTGTGTGTGTGTGCATGTTTGTGAATGTTTCAGCTGTCCCCATTCATGAGGTAGCCAGTGAGATTAGCCTTGAGCTATAAAAGACAGAGAAGAGTCAGCCAGGGCAGCCGTGGATTAAACAGGCACCCTGAAGTAGGCCACGCGAAAACACCACCGCCTCAATCACACCACAACACCACATGGCCCCCACATGGCCGAGACACACTGGAACATGTCCTGGTATTTTTAATAATCCACCTGTCTCTGACACAGACACATGCGAATTCTCACTCCTGTCTGGGAGGGGGAAAAAAATAATCCAATCGTGTCGTCAACCACCAGCCTGTTTGTGGAATGAGAAAGAAAAAAAAACAAAAAACAAAAACACCCTCAAGTCTTGCCGTCACTCGTTTTTCACGCTTGGGAAATGTGATTTCATTTTGTCTCTAGCCTCTCCCTGCGGGATCGGCTATTGTTGAGTTGCTCGCTTGAAAATCGGTTTTGGCTGGAGAGTCCATGGAGATTTCCGCACTCTCTTTGGTACCACAACGACGATAATGCCTTTGAGTGCCGAGCCGCGGCGTTATTACTGTTTGCTCCTCAAACACTTCACGCAGTTGAGGCATATTGGGAGCTCCATTAAACCCGTGGAAGGGAGGAGATGTATTCATGTAATGTAATATTGATAGCAAGTCAAATATGTGTATACATGACAACCATACAGAGAGAGAGAGACAGAGAGAGAGAGAGAGAGAGAGAGAGAGAGAGAGAGATGTTGACTCGCCACCGGATGAGTATTCGTAGCAAACTGTATTACTAGCACAACCCACAGTACCCACACATGTACACAAACACACTCGCATACATACAAACACACAGAGAGAGCGAGAGAGAGAGTGCGTGCATTATGTGTGCTGCACAATAAAGCTGGTCATCGGGTCATTGTTTCACTGTGAGCGGTGGATGGGAGCGCATCAGGTGACCTATTGTACTTTTGCTTTTTGAACCTCGGTGCGTAGGAGGAGGTATCGGGTGATCTCCTTTCTGTCTGTCATCGGAACCTGGGCTTATGCTGGCATCTGTGTGTTTCAGAATATTATGCGCACGTACAGACACACACACACACACACACACACACACATATGATTTGATGCTAGTCTCCTAGTGCAGGGCCAACAGGGCATTCAGCTTGAAAATAAACAACAAGATAATACCCTTTTATTTTGGATAGTTTTATAGTTGATACCCTGTCATGACCTGATTTTTCTCCTAACACAAAAACAATCTGCGGTGCCGTGCGGTGACATGCAAGAGCTCAGGATGCAAATGGGGAACAGCAGTTTGGTGTCAGTAGGTTTCTCTGCCCCCCTTTAGTGCTTGAGAGAACTTCAGCTTCAATTCAAATTGCATTCAGAACGTAAACAAAAGCCAAGACACTCAGACACACACACACACACACACACACACACACACAGGACACCCAGAGAAGCAGAGGCGGAGGATGAGTGACAGTGAACTGGATCCAATTAATTAGTGCAACTGAATGTTTGTCAAAAACACGTTGCACATTAGTCATTTCGAAACGCATTCCAAAATGCATTTATTGGTTTTGGAGCGTCGTTGTGACTAGGGCCTGCGAATACTTCAAATCTGGGTTGAAGAAGCCACCACGGGTTTTGAGGCCTTTCAGAATGGCAGGTCATTATTTTACCGTACTGAGTCCCCTTTCTCGTTCGCCATGGCATCATGGTTGGCATCTGTGCCTCCACTCTTAGCTGTGCCCGTGGCCCAGAGGTGAGATGAAACGGCATGGAGGATCAGCGCAGGGGGCAAACGCAAACGAACACAGTCGATCGTCGCTGGCAGCAGTGGAAGAGCGAGAGAAAATAGTCATTTGACTGGAAGGAACGGCTTCACGCATCACTGCAGCGCTGATGAAAGCGCGGAGGCTCAGGCCTGTTTCATGGAGTTTTTCACTCATCAATGCGGCGGGGGGTCGACAGAGCTGCTCCAGGTCTTATTGATCAAGCCACCCACAAGCACACACAGACACACACACATGCAAATGCACACAGACACACACACGCACACAGACACACACAGACGCGCATGCGCACACACACACGCACTCTCTCTCTCTCTCTCCAACACACACACACACACATTTTAACACAGTGGCCTGGATCTGTGTGCTGTGGCTTTGATGAATGCATCTGGGCGTGGATGTCTAAGACATTGCTGTGCGTCGGTGCATGTGGGGGACCCTTTATTCCCTGCCGTGTCTCTGGCTCAATCCGCGTGGCCTTGGAGGAGGCAGGCGTGCTGGCGTAATGATGCGGTGGCGCAGCCTCTGGGGAGGGCCCAGGGCCGCCGATGCCCCCCCTCCCCGAGTGCCCGCCGCTGTCTCTAATGGCTGAGGGGTTGGCAGGGGCTCAGCAGCTGTTTTGACCGTAGCAACGTCTGGCAGAGTGTGTGTGCGTGTCTTTTTGTCTCTCTCTGTGTGAATGTGTGTGTGTCTGTGTGTGTATACAGTATGTGTGTGTGAGTGTGTGTCTATTTGTGCGTGTGTGTGTGTGTGTGCGTGCGTCTGTGTGTTTCTGTGTTTGTGTGCATCTATGTGTGTGTGTGTTGGCGGTTGTTGCTAGATCAGCTTTCCACTGTCGCAGTACTCATCCGTCTGTTCATGTTTACCAACCCAGAGAATGTGTATCTGTCAGTATTAGCTTACAGCTGAGATGACCAGTGTTCAAGGGGGATTTTCTGTTCCCTGTCCTGTCCAACAGGGAAATTAATCCTTGTGATTTACATGCACTGTGCCACTATTCAAATGATTTCAATTAAAATTGAAACAGTATTGTTCGGTATCTCTCGGAATGATTCTGTTCCTGTTCCTGTTCCAATGTTATTAGTAAATAGTAACACCATCAGGACTCTACTGTGGTCTGTACTAACATATAAAACCATGTTTTATTACCCTTCACCCTTCAGCTGTGATTCCACCAAACCTCTGCTCCTTCTGCCTCCATGATCTTTTCTCTGGGGGCACTTTAAAGGAGAAGTAAATGTTGGTTGTTTATCTTACAAGATCTTTTAAGCTCCATTGTCCGTCTCATTTGTAGGAAACCAGCCATAGACCACTGGGGTAACTCAGTGTGATTTATTTCAGCGTGTGGCTTCAGTCCAGGGCAAACATCTCCTTTGGCTCTACGCTTTTTGGCCCACATCAGCCACCTTACTTTCCCTTTCCTATTCTCTGTGCTGAGGTTGAATGTGTGTGTGTGTGTGTGTGTGTGTGTGTGTGTGTGTGTGTGCGTGTGTGTGTGTGTGTGTGTGTGTGTGCGCACGCACGCTCATTTTCTCCCAGCGATAATGAAAGTGTGATGACTCCAGTTAATGTTCTTTAATTACTCTTTTTGCTGATTTGTAAGAGAGCAACCTGTGACTCTGAGACGAGGAGAATGTCAAACGCCTCAAGGCCTCCTTACTGCTGCCTCAGAGAACAAGGAAGGGAGAGAAAGAGAGAGAGAGGCAGATAGAGACAGAGAGAATGAGGGAAGGTGAGAGAGACAGAGGAAGGGATAGGACAGGAAGAAAGAGAGAGAGAGAGTGAGAGAGATAAAAGGAAAAGGGAGAGCGATAGATAGAGAGGAGTGGAAGAGAGAGAGGGAGACAGGGGGATAGAGGGGGTGGACCAGGGGAGACATAATAGAAAGAGACAGAGAGATCCAATGCAGTTGCCTGTGAATTAATCATTACACCAAAGGCTTTCTATCTTACGAAACAGTGGTGTATCTAAGTGATGTGTACGGTGGCCCTGAAGTGCAAAACACAACACAAATAAGACAACACAACACAAATAAGACAACACAACACAAAAAGAGAAAACACAACACAAAAAGAGACAACACAACACAAAAAGAGAAAACACAACACAAAGAAGAGAAAAAACGGCCTCGAAGTGCACAACACAACGGCAAATCACACAACACAACACAAAAAGAGACAACACAACACAAAAAGAGACAACACAACACAAAAAGAGAAAACACAACGGCAAATCACACAACACAACACAAAAAGAGAAAACACAACGGCAAATCACACAACACAACACAAAAAGAGACAACACAACACAAATAAGACAACACAACACAATTAGAGAAACCTCGGCCCCGAAGTGCACAACACAACGGCAAATCACACAACACAACACAAAAAGAGACAACACAACACAATTAAGAGACAACACGGAATACCTTCGGGCCACATGAATCGTCGCTGGGACACGTACGTAGGCCTACAGCCCGCAGAAAATAGCATGCTGGGTCTTCACATGTCCATAAGAACCCACAGTAATGGAATATCCACGTTGTGTTTTATTCATAATATGTTTGGTGTATAATCCAACTCATACAAAAGCAACAAGTTCGAAACAAATCATCAGAAATCAGGAAGTAAAACAGCTTGTAACTCTGTCACCGTTCTAGATACCGTCATATACCATATATGGTAATTTTTTGTGAGATCCCCCTAGTTACCGTGGTAGCTACCACACATCAGAGCGATGGCTTTGCCCCACATGTCTTTCTGCGACGAGATATTCAAAACCGGAGGAGATTGGGCAAGAGAGCTGTCAATCAGGCTCCCCAAAAATCTCCAGAATATTAGCTTTCTTTTGACACCAATATGCTTCTACTCAAAGGGGTTCTTGTGTATGAGTTTTATTGTCAGTAGCCTATGCACCATTAAATCTTCGAATTATTTCAGCCTGCATGTCTCTTTAAATCTTTTAATGAATGTTACGAGGACTTTACTAGGGTTTATAAAGTAAAGTCGCATATCACTGAAATCGTCTACCCCTTGGCTTCAACATTATCCGGTTTTCAATGAGGCATGTGGCTGACTAGTGCGACCTGATTGACAGCTCTCTTGCCCAATCTCCTCCGGTTTTGAATATCTCGTCGCAGAAAGACATGTGTGGCAAAGCCATCGCTCTGATGTGTGGTAGCTACCACGGTAACTAGGGGGATCTCACAAAAAAATTACCATATATGGTATATGACGGTATCTAGAACAGTGACAGAGTTACAAGCTGTTTTACTTCCTGATTTCTGAT
This sequence comes from Sardina pilchardus, assembly GCF_963854185.1. NCBI lineage: Eukaryota > Metazoa > Chordata > Actinopteri > Clupeiformes > Clupeidae > Sardina > Sardina pilchardus. The sequence goes on from NC_085008.1 coordinate 6,568,618, forward strand.
GATTTGTTTCGAACTTGTTGCTTTTGTATGAGTTGGATTATACACCAAACATATTATGAATAAAACACAACGTGGATATTCCATTACTGTGGGTTCTTATGGACATGTGAAGACCCAGCATGCTATTTTCTGCGGGCTGTAGGCCTACGTACGTGTCCCAGCGACGATTCATGTGGCCCGAAGGTATTCCGTGTTGTCTCTTAATTGTGTTGTGTTGTCTCTTTTTGTGTTGTGTTGTGTGATTTGCCGTTGTGTTGTGCACTTCGGGGCCGAGGTTTCTCTAATTGTGTTGTGTTGTCTTATTTGAGTTGTGTTGTCTCTTTTTGTGTTGTGTTGTGTGATTTGCCGTTGTGTTTTCTCTTTTTATGTTGTGTTGTGTGATTTGCCGTTGTGTTTTCTCTTTTTGTGTTGTGTTGTCTCTTTTTGTGTTGTGTTTTCTCTTTTTGTGTTGTGTTGTCTTATTTGTGTTGTGTTGTCTTATTTGTGTTGTGTTTTGCACTTCAGGGCCACCGTAGATGTGCCAAAAATACAAAACAAAACAAATGGCCTTGTTTGTATCTTCTGTACTCAACATTTGTATTTATTAATTACCGGATGTACAAGCTGTGTGTTTACACGGGAGCGTCTGGTCTCTCGCGGAGGTGGGCTGTCAGCACTGGGAACAAACAGAGCACAACCCTTTGTGGACAACCTAGGTTCAAAGTGAAATTCTTTAAAAAGCTCCCACGTTTTGATATGCAAATCATTTGTTTGGAAAGACAATGAAATGAACAACTTAACTGACATCTGTATATCCTATGACAGTCACTGCTTTATATCACAGTGGTTTAAATGCACCTTTGTTTTTGTCTGTAAGTGTTTAAGGTTGGCAGACAGATCTATCTATGCGCTTCTTTAAGTGTGTGTGACCAAGGTTGATGAGTGTGTCTGTGTCTGTATTTTGCATGATTGTGATTGTGGGAATATGAATGGGTCTGTCCATGTGAGTGAGTGAGCATCTGTGTAGGCATGAATGCCTGTGTGTACATGTGTGTGTAAGCTGTGTGTGTGTGTGTGTGTGTGTGTGTGTGTGTAATCTTACCACTGCATGACTGTGTGTATGTGAGAGTGTGAGTGAGTGTGTGTGTGTGTGTGTGTGTGTGTGTGTGTGTGTGTGTGTATATGTGTGTGTGAATGTGTATGTGTAATCTTACCACTGCATGGCTGTGTGTGTGTGTGTGTGTGTGTGTGTGTGTATGAGAGAGATGGAGCGGGGCATGTGGCCTCATGTGCCTCCTCGGTTCACCCGCTCTAGTGGGCAGCGGGCCGTGCCAGTGGGCAGTGCCCACACAGGGGGAAATGATGTCTCCTGACAGCCGAGTAATGCCAGCCAGGGAAGGGTGTATGCCAAGCACCACGACTCTCACAGTCACCTCACGCAAGCAAGCAGGAGCACGCATGCACACACACACACAATCACATACACACACACACACACACACACACACACACACACACACACACACACACACACACACACACACACACACACACACACACACACACATATCATCACATCACATATTCACAAGCAGTTCTCTGGATCAAATGAATACACACACATATACACAAACAGTTCTCAGAATCAAATTAATACACACACACACACACACACTCACATAGTTCTCAGAATCAAATGAACACAAACACACACACACACACACACACACACACATTGTGCTAAGAACTGAATACACTCACACACATACCCAATTCTCAGAATCAAATTGTCTCTCTCTCACACACATACTCATCTCACACACCACACATGCAACCACAAACACACACACACACACACACACACACACACACACACACACACACACACACACACACGTGACCAGACATGGATTCCTGTACACTCCCTCCGCCATTTTTCTCATCCCTCCCTTGGAGAAATAAGCCCTGTGCACGTGTGTGTGTGTGTGTGTGTGTGTGTGTGTGTGTGTGTGTGTGTGTGTGTGTGTGTGTGTGTGTGTGTGTCTGTGTGTGTGTGTCTGTGTGTGTGTCCTTGTGTGTGTCCCTGTGTGTGCGTGTGCGAGCTCGCGCAAGCGCATATAATTGGCCCCCAAGATCTAATAGCTGCAATAAATAAGCTATTAGCGTGAGGGGCTGTCATCTCTCAAGGACCCTGATTGGATGAGGCCATCAGCCGGGGAGATTTGCTGTGCACCTTTTGTTTCAGAGCACTGGGGGAAATTGGTTTCACGCTGATGCCATGCACATTCTCACACACACACACACACACACACACACACACACATTCAGGCCTGGCACCAGCGCTGAATAGGAGTTCAAACACGCCTCTATATAATCCCCAACCCGGTAGATCTAGCCAGTGTTTCTCATTTTTTGACATTTTTTTTCTGTCTCTCTCCCGCAATCCACTTGTGGATTAAAGTACACTGACGTCGTTGGTTTTGACATGGTGAGGTCATGTTGATTTCAGAGAGCATTTTCGCTGCTCTGACTGGCTTTTGAAACGATGATTCATGGTTGATGTGATTTGAAGAGTTTCCAATGTGTTTTAGAACAGGATTAGTGCTGGCTTGTTAATTCATTCAGATGTCACAGATGAAACTTCAAACTCTTTGGTCTCCAAAACAGTGGTTATGTTTTGCAGTGATTGTTTGAGTGTTGGTTGTTGAGATTAATAAAATAAATTCATAATGATATTTCAATCAACAACAACAAACATTTAATTTATTTCAGTCTATAATGAGCATTTGCTAATGTACTATAACCAAGGACATGCAGTGACTCTCTCGTGGCCTGGAAACTAAGGTTGACAGGCTGCGGTATGACCAAGGCTGATGTTGAAATGGCACACACTAGTCACTCACTACTGTACTTTCCAATGAGTTTCTTTTCTGGTGTGGATGAGTGTGTGTTCTCTGTAGTTCTCTGGGGCCACTCAAGTGAGTGCATCCTTTACTCTCCTACCCTTCCCTGCTGCCGTGTGTGTGTGTGTGTGTGTGTGTGTGTTTGTGTGTTGTCATATTGATGAAGCGCTCCCTAATTCTTGTGCAGGTATTAGTAGCTATGGCATCCCCGTCATTATTTCCTAATCTTTCCTCACTTACTGTGCACAGCCTGCAGCTGTTGCTGTCCTTCCGTCTGTTTGAAATGTGACACACACACACACACACACAAACACACACACAAACACACACACACACACACACACACATACATAGAGAGAGAGATAGAGACAGACAGAGCGAGAGGCTCCCTGAAGGGCTTAGCAAGATGGTGCTCATTCAAAAGACTATTTGCACTTACCATACGTTCCTGACCTAGTTTCTGCCTCTCTTTCGAGCTCCCTGACTTCTGACTCTGACTTCTAATTTTCCTCTTTCTATGTTTCCATGCTCGCCTGCCCAACCTCTCTTATACTCTCCCCCATCCTCACACACACACACACACACACACATGCACGTAC